>NC_034181.2:20338206-20638206 GCF_002021735.2 Oncorhynchus kisutch | reverse complement strand
CAGCCACTGAAACAAAGAGCACAGACAGAGAAAAGTATGACCAAACCCAGAAACAGAGGGTACAAAAGCTGTTATCCAGTTTAACGGTCTGAGACAATGTGATAGTGACTGAGCATCATTGTGGAATGCGAGGGGCAGTAGCACATGAAAGGACAGATGCTCATTGAGCAGCAATTGAGAGCTCACTGGTATATTGCTGAGGTGCTGGGCTGAATCTGTTGGGTCTCAGAGTTGGTCTCTTGACTGATATTGGGGCTTTGACTGGTGTTGGGGCTTTGACTGGTGTTGAAGCTTTGACTGATGTTGTTTAGGCTGCTGAAAATATTATTCTGCTGGTCTAAGAACTGTGATAGAAATGACAACGGGGGAGAGAATCATTTTAATGAGTTGTATATGTATTAATTTAAGTTAAATAAGTATAAGGTTTTTAAAATAGCTTTTTACACACAGATTATTCCCTATGCACATATATTTCCCATTTGCTCCATAGGGGCCCTCACTGACCCCAAAGAGCTGTCCATGGGTCCAGCTCCGGCAGCCCAGGGTGTGGGCATTCCCTCCGAAAAACAACACAATAAAGACCAAGAGGATGAAAAGCCAGGAAAACACGAAGCTCGCTACTACAGCTCTGTGGAATGATGACAGAAAACAACATAATTAAAGAAAAACACAGTCAATACCGTCAGGAGAAAACAGGTCCATGTCAGAAGAGGACAGGACTGGATCTGTAACCTGTGAGAAGATACAGGTATTCTTAAAACATCTCAGATAAGGACATTTTTATCTAGGATCAGTTCTTGCTTTAACACCACAAAGAATATGATTACATGGACAGGGTGGGCTTCATTTGATCCTAGATCAGCACCCCTGCTCTTTGGCGTTTTATGAATACTGGCCATGATATGCTAAATCGGGTATACTTCACTTACGCTCTATACAGGCCAATTGCTGTGTGTTCCAGTCGAGCATCTTGGTATGTGGAGTAAATCGTAGGGTAGAAGAACACAGGCAGTCCCAGAGAGAGAGCAACCACCATCAGAACCACTATGACCAGCATCACCATGCAGAGTGTCAATGACACTGCCCACCTGGAGAGCGCGCCAGAGAGCATACTGGCGTCAATCCACCTCAATGTCTTTCCGCAAAAAGTATGTCAACATGTCGTTATCTTATAAATGATAGAAAAATATGTGACCCTATAGGGGAAGACAAGGGGGACAGATGCATTCAGAAGTCTGTGGGTAAACGCTATCAAATTTGTTTTTGTATGTCTTGAGATACTGTAAGTGACAGAGATAATCAAAATACTGTATCAGTCACATGGAAAATAGTTTACAATACACTGATATGTGCCTAAGCTACTGACTGCTAAGGGAACCATGCCTGTAATGTGGTAGACAGGTTCATTATGCTTCTGTATGTGTATGGTATGACACCTTAGTATTAAAGGTCCAATGCAGCTGTTTTTTGTTCTCAATATCAAATACTTTCTGGATAACAATTAAGTAAGTTATTGTAATTGTTTTCAATTAAATTGGTCAAAAATAAACAAAAATAGCTCCTTCTTAGCAAAAACCTATATCTCTAGCAATAATTTTGCTAGGACTGTCAGGGAGTGGTCTAAGTGAGGGACCTAATTGGAGGACCTGAATGGGAGGAGCCTAATAGAGATATGTAACCTGAAAACAAGCTGTTATTGGCAGAGAGGTTTGAAACTCTCTTAGTTATTTGTCTATTCACTTCCTACCACCTGGTGATGTCACCAAGCTGTCCAAATACCCACCCATGCAAAATAATCTTACATTTCAGGCGGTCTTTTCAAACAGCTCTTACACTAAAACAACATAACCATAATTTCACAATTTCAAAGTATTATTTCAACCTCATAGTGTGGAAATAAATATAAAACACAGGAAAATTGTATTTGACGGCTCTGGGCCTTTAACAAGTGACTAATCTTGATTAATCCAGAACAAAAATCTTATGTAATTGGTCAGATGCTCAATTAAATTGTGGGCCCATTCGGAGCGATAGTACGAGATTAGGAACCGGAACAAAGAGCTCCACCCTTTCTCTCTGAACATTACAGGCAAGTCTATGGGCCAAATTACCCTTAACTTTCAGATATTCGCAAGATGCTAACATCACATTGTGATTTGTCTGAATAACCAGTGATGAAAAACCCAAGCACTGGAACTAATGCTGCTGATCTCATGCATTCCGTTGTAACAGTACAAATCTATGGCACAATTTATGTTTACGTAGTCTGTCCACAAGAGATTAACAACTGACAGCATTGATATGATTTTATGACTCTGGTGATAAATGTTCCATGATAGTCATAGGCTGTATCACAAATGGCACCTTATCCCCTACATAGTGCACAACTTGTGGGCCCTGGTCAAAAGTAGTTTACTATATAGACAATAGGGTACAATTTGGAACTCAGCTAAATGTTACCTGACAAAGTCGTAGTAATCTACTGGGTCTGCAAAGCGTCTCACAGTGGTTTTACAGTCAGACACAGCCTCAATGAGAGACTCCAGCGAGGGGAACCTATGGCTGGTGTTCAGCAACTCTTCTTGGGATTCATTCAGCACTGACATGAGAGCTACGTTAACCAGACACAGAGGGCAGAAGGTTTCATAAATAGAGTAATGACAAGGAGAGAAGGAAAGCGAGAGAGAGACAGAGAGAGATAGAGAGAAAGAAAGAGAGACAGAGAGAGAGCGAGACAGAGAGAGACACACACACACACAGAGAGATTCTTCACATAGCCCATTCTAATATGCAATACATGACCAAAAGTATGTGGACACCTCCTTGTGAACATCTCATTCCAATATCATGGGCATTAATATGGAGTTGGTCCCCCCCTTTGCTGCTATAACAGCCTCCACTCTTCTGGGAAGGCTTTCCATGAGATGTTGGAACATTGATGCAGGGACTTGCTTCCATTCAGCCAAAAGAGCATTCGTGAGGTTGGGCACTGATGTTGGGCGATTAGGCCCGGCTCACAGTCAGTGTTCCAATTCACCCCAAAGGAGGTCAGGGCTCTGTGCAGGCCAGTCCAGTTCTTTCACACCGATCTCGACAAACCATTTCTGTATGGACCTTGCTTTGTGCACGGGGACATGCTGAAACAGGAAAGGGTCTTCCCCCAAACTGTTGCCAAGTCGGAAGCACAGAATCATCTAGAATGTCATTGTATGTTGTAACGTTCAGATTTCCCTTCACTGGAACTAAGGGGCCTAGGCCGAACCATGAAAAAAAAAAACAGACTATTATTCCTCCTCCACCAAACTTTACTGTCGGTACTATGCATTCAGGCAGGTAGCGTTCTGCTGGCATCTGCCAAACCCCGATTCGTCCATCAGATGGTGAAGCGTGATTCATCACTCCAGAAAACGCGTTTCCACTGCTCCAGAGTCCAATGGCGGCGAGTTTTACACCACTCTAGCCGACACTTGGCATTGCGCATGGTGATCTTAGGCTTGTGTGCGGCTGCTCGGCCATGGAAACTCATTTCATGAAGCTCCTGATAAACAGTTCTTGTGCTGACGTTGCTTCCAGAGGCAGTTTGGAACTCGGTAGTGAGTGTTGCAACCGACGACAGACAATTTTTATGTACTACGCGCTTCAGCACTCGGCGATCCCGTTCTGTGAGCTTGTGTGGCTTACTACTTTGCGGCTGAGCCGTTGTTGCTCCTAGACGTTTTCACTTCACATACTGGGGCAGCTCTAGCAGGGCAGACATTTTACAAACGGACTTCTTGGAAAGGTGGCATCCTGTGCCACGTTGAAAGTCACTGAGCTCTTTAGTAAGGCAATTCTACTGCCAATGTTTGTCTATGGAGATTGCATGGCTGTGTGCTGACAGCCACACCTGTCAGCCACGAGTGTGGCTGAAATAGCCGAATCCACTAATTTGAAGGGATGTCCACATACTTGTGTATATATAGTATATCTACTGCTGTACATTGCATTTTGTTCCACTGTTTATTTATACACCGGATTCTCAACATAGCTCACTGTAATATATCTAATGACGTGCATATCATTCTTAGTATATATTTGTGGCATATATACGCATAGATTGTATCAGATTACTGATACAGTGTTATTTGGGTTGTTACATGGATTCGTACTGACATTCGTGATTTCTTGTTTCTAGTTTTCATTATTATTTGTGTATTTTTCAACATTTTTGCTGCACTGTCAGGAGTTAATAACACTTCGCTGCACCTGCATTTCGCTGCACCTGCTATAACATCTACTAAACTGTGATCGCAACCAATAAACTTTGATTTGAGAGAGAGAGAGGTTTTGATCAATTGCACATTTATGCCTTGCAGCCATTTACTTGGTCATTAGACATAATTAAGTATCGCAAATAATGATGAAGAACAAGAAGGCCGTCTTCAAATTCACCTGCTATTGTGGGAGCCACTTGCTCTGAGCACTTTTGTGGAATGGCATGGAAGGTTAGGTTCCCCTAGAAGACAGCCGATAAAAACATTATTTCAGTTTGATTTTCTCCAGTTCAAGAATAGTTTTGCAATGTGATGTGATTAAATGAATCCTGTTTGTATGCCCACCTGTTCAATGAGGCCTGCGAGGCTGGATGCAGGAGGCATATCATTCAACTTGTCATCCACACTGGGGATCTACAATGACAAACACAGAAGAGACACTGCAACATTATTCAGCACCAGACATATTATACAACATACACTGGGAAAATGTTATTTAAAAAAAAATCGATCTCCATCATATCCATCATATCCTTGGTTTTGACAGACAAGAAAACAACATTGGAGAAAGACACATTGGATGCCCTGTTCAAATTTTTCATTCATTTTTCATACCAGGTAGTAATTAGCAACAGTAGTCAGGTTGCTAGGGTTGGGGACGTCACAGGTGGGGCATTTCCCCAGACTCTCCACTCGGCTCTGTAGTCCCTGGATGCCGTTCTGCAGGGTTGTGTGATTGGCCTGCAGGTTTGTCCTGGTCATCTGATACAGCTGCAGGTTCTCAAAGGTTCCAATAGCATCTGTGTCCATACAGACAAACACACAGGCCCATTGCGAAGGAAATTAAAGTCACTGAGACTCAGTGAGATCCGGTACTTGAATAAAACATTAGAAACCATGTCTGATTAAGTACTGGGTGGCAGATACTGATTTTGACTGGTGGCCATGGCCTGTTTTTCATAAAGTGTCTCAGAGCAGATCTAGGATCAGGTTCCCCCTCTTATTCATTATGATCTAAAAAAACAACAACATGATCCTAGATCAGCACTCCTACTCTAAGGTGCTTTATGAATACAGACCCTGGTTTTTGTGTCTGTTGAGAAGACATGACTCAGGACTTTGTTTTGTGTATGTAATCACATATCTTCTCTGGATGAGAGACAATGAATACCTTTGTCTAACTGTGATGGTAGCTAAAGTATGCCAGAGTGCAAGCCAATGGCACTCCCTGGATTGTACTAACTCATCACAACAAAACATCTTTTTACATATGAACTGAATTTACCAATCATATCTGTCACAATAGTTGACAAGGTGTATTGCCTTGTCTTAAGTCAGGCGTAAGACAATACATTTCAGCAAAATATTTAGCATTTGAATAGGATATGAATGGGTGTGTGTATGTCCATGTGCGTGTGTGTGTGTGTGTGTGTGTGTATGTCTGTATGTCCATGGGCATGTGTGTATACTTTCTTACAGGAATAAATGGTGACAAGAACAAGACAAGCTGCCACACTGATGTCCTGATGGTAGAGTTATGATGATAATGATGACTGAGTGTTGTTCACCTCTACCTTCCTGCTATGGAAAGACCTCCAAGCAAGAACTCCTCCAGCAACTACCATCAGGAGCAGGAAAAGGACAGTTTACCTGCTCCCCGAGGCAGAATTTTGTCACGCTCTAGGTATATTGTCACGCTCTAGGCCCATCCAACTACGTCATCCCCATACTGTTATTTATTTTATTTATTTTGCTCCTTTGCCCCCCAGTATCTCTACTTGCACACTCATCTTCTGCACATCTATCACTCCAGTGTTTAATTGCTATATTGTAATTATTTCGCCATGGCCTATTTATTGCCTTACATCCCTTATCCTACCTCATGCACACACTATATATAGACTTTTTCTATTGTATTATTGACTGTACAGTATGTTTGTTTATTCCATGTGTAACTCTGTGTTGTTTGTGTCTCACTGCTTTGCTTTATCTTGGCCAGGTCGCGCAGTGGGAAATGAGAACTTGTTCTCAACTGGCCTACCTGGTTAAATAAAGGTGAAATAATATATATTTTTAAATATTGGAGCGAAACACACCTTCGATGGAGACAGATAAGTCTATGAGATATTCGTCGACATCAGTGTTGAAAGAGGAGATGATTGTTGCACCAATGATGTCGTCAGCATCTGTAAAGTACAGATTGTACACATACTTACATTATTTTTTTTAAATAGGCAACATTTTATTACCAACTTTATTTACCATTCATTTCCTTTGAGATTTCTGCTTTGGGAATGGAGTACTGTTCCATAATGACCTTAATTTTCTGTACAGAAAAAAGTAAGCAAAGAGAGTGCATTAGGGCTACAACTGTATATTTCCAAAATGCTAATTCCCAGAACAAACCAACAATCAAAAACGAATTCCAGGAAGACAGAGTGTTATGAAGTGTTATGGTGGCCAGCCAGACCTGTGTAATTGAAGTTAGAGAGTCTTCAATGATCCTGGCGCTGGTCTCTACATGATACAGGCCTGGGTGCATGTTCTCACTGACTCGACTGTTCACGGTGAAAGCCAAGATCACCCCTGTCCTAAACACACATACCAAGGAAGAAATCACACGTCACACAATATCCACCTATACACTATCATACACAGTAATTATACAACTTCATACATGTGCATGTGTGTGTGCATACTTTCTTACAGGAGTAAAATGGTGACAAGAACTAAACAAGCTGCCACACCGATGTCCTGATGGTAGAGGGATGCTAATGATGATGACTGAGTGTTGTTCACCTCTACCTTCCTGCTATGGAAAGACCTCCAAGCAAGAACTCCACCGGCAACTGGCATCACAAGCAGGTAAAGTACAGCCAAGAGCAAACACACTATGTATCCAGCCTCATACCGAACCAGCTGTTGAGAGTTGCGGAAACAAAACCGCCAAGATTACATCATAAGCAACAACCATTTCAAATAGCAAATACTTCATAAAGTTCAGAATGGTGTTATCCATTGACGAACATCTGATTGAGATAATAATCCCTTAGAGTAAGAGGCAGTAGGTAGCCTAGCGGTTAAGCAGTTGGGCCAGCAACCAAAAGGTTCCTGGTTCAAATCCCTGAGCTCTGTAGCTGAAACATCTGTCGATGTGCTCTTGAACAAGGCACCTAACCGTAAGTCTCTCTGGATAAGAGTGTCTGCTAAAAAAACATGCATTACATAATGTTACCCCCACTGTAGGAGGAGGAAATCAGCTGCACAACCCAGTAATGTTACCAGTGTGGGACAGAGGATCTGAAATGATCTGTTGAGCTGATATGATTGTAAAGGCATAGCAGACCATCTTGTCCATGAATGTATAATATGCAACATATAAATCAGGAATATGTCTGAAAGACATAAGGCCAGGGAACACCATAGAGATAGAACATAGGAAGCACATACCTGTGGAATATCTAGTTGTTCAGTCTTTAAAGCTGTAGAGATGATATCTGAAAATAGAAATCATACAGGTTTTGTTTTTGCACTAAGCCAAGGGAAACTGGTAGTTTTTAAGACATCTAACCATTGTTATATTGATTCTGTGTCACAATACTTATTCTAAGTAGTATCATTTCAGGGTCAATAAAGGGAAGTAGCAGATGTTAACATCATATGGCTCTTCAGTATGTAGGACAGCTATTAGAATGCTTACAATAAGTCACTCACAGTGCAACGAACTCACAGTGTGTTCTAAGAATGTGGGCTTTCAAAATGTTGCTCCAATTCCCTGTGCAACAGACAGTGTAAGGTTAAGCCTCATCAATGTTGCTTGCTTACCTTCCGGGAAAGGATTTGGCTGTACTGAGTCAAGGAAAAGCTTGGCAAAGTTATACAAGGGCTTCAGGCGACCACCATCGCTTTCCACCCGCCAAGTCTGAGTTTGGGTCAAGGAGAGGAAAGGTTGTGTGTCACTGCTGCTGCTGAGGCAGTGGTAAGTGCAGTCTGCAGCACCCAGTAGGGACATGAACACCCACAGCCAACTGCCATGAGAGAGCCTCGGCCCCATGGTTCATCAGGCACTTGATGTCCTGCTGAGAGTCACAGATTCACAAACATATGATGATCATAATAATGAGGATGACAGTGACAATGTGTTGAATGATTATGATGATAATATTAGCAGCAGTAGTAGTAGAAGTAGTAGTAGTAGTAGTAGTAGAAGTAGTTTTTGTTTAAATCAGGATTATGTTTTTAATCAGTTAATGTAATTATTCTAAGCTTTAGTGTTTGTATAGTGGTGCAGCAGTTCACAAATCCGATGATATACCAAGACCAAAAAATTCCAATCTTAATTTAGCCTAATAGAATTACCTAACGAAAAGTCCCTTATTATCAGTCAATTGGCATAACCGAAATCTAGTATTACCTTCAATTGAATGAAGAGCGAGGTTCCTCCATAAACATGGAAACAGTGCGTCCTCTAAGTTTCTCTGATTGTGTTGTGGTTGTAATTGTGTTCGATGAGCTTGACATTAAAACAGCATACCTTCAGTAGGAAGGGTTTGAGAACCAGTTATACAGGGTGTTCTTTGTTTATTACATGACCAGGCCATATCTGAGTTCATTCATTGGGCCAATAAATCCATAGACATTATAATGCAGTATATACAGTACACCCATAGCATGGAATACTACGTGGATTCGGAGGTGGGGAGCCCTATTTGATTGATTGAATTTATTATACTTTTCTTTATTAAATACATACATGTACATAAGGGGCGCTCCACATACAATTTAAGAGAATCATCAAGGATAACACGATAAAGCTTGAAAGCTTACTCTTCCTGGGGTCCAGCAAAATTAAGGCAGTTTATACAGTTTTACAAACATTACAATACATTCACAGATTTCACATCACACTGTGTGCCCTCAGGCCCCTACTCCACCACTACCACATATCTACAATACAAAATCCATGTGTATGTGTGTGTATTGTGCGTATGTTATTGTGTGTGTATGCATGTGTCTGTGCCCATGTTTGTGTTGCTTCACAGTCCCCACTGTTCCATAAGGTGTATTTTTATCCGTTTTTTCAATCTAATTTTACTGCATGCATCAGTTACTTGATGTGGAATAGAGTTCCATGTAGTCATGTCTCTATGTAGTACTGTGCGGCTCACATAGTCTGTTCTGGACTTGGGTACTGTGAAGAGACCTCTTGTGGCAGTGTCTCCTGACCCCTCCTGTCTCAGCCTCCAGTATTTATGCTGCAGTAGTTTATGTGTCGGGGGGCTAGGATCAGTCTGTTATATCTGGAGTATTTCTCCTGTCTTATCCGGTGTCCTGTGTGAACTTAAGTATGCTCTCTCTAATTCTTTCTTTCTTTCTCTCTCTCAGAGGACCTGAGCCCTAGGACCATGCCTCAGGACTACCTGGCTACCTGACTCCTTGCTGCCCCCAGTCCAACTGCTCCATTTTCAACTGTTCTGCCTGCGGCTATGGAACCCTGACCTGTTCACCGGACGTGCTACCTGTCCCAGACCTGCTGTTTTCAACTCTCTAGAGACAGCAGGAGCGGTAGAGATACTCTCAATGATCGACTATGAAAAGCCAACTGACATTTACTCCTGAGGTGCTGACTTGTTGCACCCTCGACAACTACTGTGATTATTATTATTTGACCATGCTGGTAATGTATGAACATTTGAACATCTTGGCCATGTTCTGTTATAATCTCCACCCGGCACAGCCAGAAGAGGACTGGCCACCCCTCATAGCCTGGTTCCTCTCTAGGTTTCTTCCTAGGTTTTGGCCTTTCTAGGGAGTTTTCCCTAGCCACTGTGCTTCTACACCTGCATTGCTTGCTGTTTGGGGTTTTAGGCTGGGTTTCTGTACAGCACTTTGATATATCAGATGATGTAAGAAGGGCTATATAAATACATTTGATTTGATTTTGTGGGGTATGCATCGGTGTCTAAGCTCTGCGCCAGTAGTTCAAACAGACAGCTCAACACACTCAACATGTCAATACTTCTCATAAATACAAGTAGTGATGAAGTCAATCTCTCCTCCACTTTGAGTCAGGAGAGATTGACATGCATATTATTAATATTAGCTCTCTGTGTCCATCCAAGGGCCAGCCGTGCTGCCCTGTTCTGAGCCAATTGCAATTTTCAAAGTCCCCTTTTGTGGCATCTGACCACATGACTGAACAGTAGCCTAGATGCGACAAAACAAGGGCCTGTGGGGCCTTCCTTGTTGATAGTGCTGTCAAGAAGGCAGAGCAGTGCTTTATTAGGTACAGCATTCGAATACAACAGGTGTACAGTCGTGGCCAAAAGTTTTGAGAATGACACAAATATTCATTTTCACAAAGTTTGCTGCTTCAGTGTCTTTAGATATTTTTGGCAGATGTTACTATGCAATACTGAAGTATAATTACAAGCATTTCATAAGTGTCAAAGGCTATTATAGACAATTACATGAAGTTGATGCAAAGAGTCAATATTTGCAGTGTTGACCCTTCTTTTTCAAGACCTCTATAATCCGCCCTGGCATGCTGTCAATTAACTTCTGGGCCACATCCTGACTGATGGCAGCCCATTCTTGCATAATCAATGCTTGGAGTTTGTCAGAATTTGTGGGCTTTTGTTTGACCACCCGCCTCTTGAGGATGTACAACAAGTTCTCAATGGGATTAAGGTCTGGGGAGTTTCCTGGCCGTGGACCCAAAATATTGATGCTTTGTTCCCCGAGCCACTTAGTTATCACTTTTGCCTTATGACAAGGCGCTCCATCATGCTGGAAAAGGCATTGTTTGTCACCAAACTGTTCCTGGATGGTTGGGAGAAGTTGCTCTTGGAGGATGTGCTGGTACCATTATTTATTCATGGCTGTGTTCTTAGGCAAAATTGTGAGTGAGCCCACTCCCTTGGCTAAGAAGCAACCCCACACATGAATGGTCTCAGGATGCTTTACTGTTGGCATGACACAGGACTGATGGTAGTGCTCACCTTGTCTTCTCCAGACAAGCTTTTTCCGGATGCCCCAAACAATCGGAAAGGGGATTCATCAGAGAAAATGACTTTACCCCAGTCCTCAGCAGTCCAATCCCTGTACCTTTTGCAGAATATCAGTCTGTCCCTGATATTTTTCCTGGAGAGAAGTGGCTTCTTTGCTGCCCTTCTTGACACCAGGCCATCCTCCAAAAGTTTTTGCCTCACTGTACATGCAGATGCACTCACACCTGCCTGCTGCCATTCCTGAGCAAGCTCTGTACTGGTGGTGCCCCGATCCCGGAGCTGAATCAACTTTGGGAGACGGTCCTGGCGCTTGCTGGACTTTCTTGGGTGCCCTGAAGCCTTCTTCAGAACAATTGAACCGCTCTCCTTAAAGTTCTTGATGATCTGATAAATGGTTGATTTAGGTGCAATCTTACTGGCAGCAATATCCTTGCCTGTGAAGCCCTTTTTGTGCAAAGCAATGATGACGGCACATGTTTCCATGCAGGTAACCATGACTGACAGAGGAAGAACAATGATTCCAAGCACCCCCCTCCTTTTGAAGCTTCCAGTCTGTTATTCAAACTTAATCAGCATGACAGAGTGATCTCCAGCCTTGTCCTCGTCAACACTCACACCTGTGTTAACGAGAGAATCACTGACATGATGTCAGCTGATCCTTTTCTGGCAGGGCTGAAATGCAGTAGAAATGTTTTGGGGGGATTCAGGTCATTTGCATGGCAAAGAGGGAATTTGCAATTAATTGCAATTCATCTGATCACTCTTCATAACATTCTGGAGTATATGCAAATTGAACAATAGGTAAGTAAAGAAATAAAAACAACAGTAAAAAGACAGTGAAAAATAACAGTAGCAAGGTTATATACAGTAGCGAGGCTATAACAGTAGCGAGGCCACATACAGGCACCAGTTAGTCGGACTGATTGTCCGTGGGCACTGGTTGGTCGGTTAAATTGAGGTAGTATGTACATGAATGTATAGTTAAAGTGACTATGCATATATGATAAACAGAGAGTATCAGCAGTGTAAAAGAGGGGTTGGGGGGAGCACACAATGCAAATAGTCCGGGTAACCATTTGATTACCTGTTCAGGAGTCTTATGGCTTGGGGGTAAAAACGGTTGAGAAGCCTTTTTGTCCTAGACTTGGCACTCCGGTACCGCTTGCCATGCGGTAGTAGAGATAACATTCTATGACTGGGTTGGCTGGGGTCTTTGACAATTCTTCCCATCTTAGCTACTATTGTATCAATATGTTTTCACCATGACAGTTTACAATCCGGGGTGAATCCGGGGGAATCCGGGGTTACTCCAAGCAGTTTAGTCACCTCAACTTGTTCAAATTCCACATTATTTAGTACAAGATTTAGTTGAGGTTTAGGGTTTAGTGAATAATTTTTCCTAAATACAATGCTTTTAGTTTTAGAAATATTTAGACTCATCCGTATACATAGACACACTGGCTTACTTCCTGAAGTGATTGATCCACGTCGGATGAATCATGTGGTGAATGAAGACAAAGTGAAGTCTACCTGTTCTTTTGTTTTTTGATATGAAGTCTCTCCCTACTCAAGCGCAGTTTGGTTATATTAACTACAGAGTAAGAGCATCTATCCCAAGATAAATGTTTCAAGTGTTTTCAGAAGGGAGAAGCCGAGATGTCCAAGTTGTGGAAAAGATCATATGTGCTATAAAAGTGATGAAAATGGGACATGTTGTAATTGTGGTGAGAACCATGAAGCCACTTCTTTCGAATGTTCCACAAGGGTGAAAGAGAATGAGGTGGCCAAAGTCAGGGCTATCCAGAGCAGCTGTTAAACGGGTTGAGGGTTTGAATGGTGCACTTGAAAAGTCCATGATGTTGGATTTTAAGTTCGTCTGTGTTTATATCACAGACAAACTGAAATGGTCCACGCACACAGACAGTGTGGTGAAGAAGGCGCAACAGCGCCTCTTCAACCTCAGGAGGCTGAAAAAATGTGGCTTGTCACCGAAAACCTTCACTAACTTTTACAGGTTCACAATTGAGCACATCCTGTTGGGCTGTATCACCGCCTGGTACAGCAATTGCACCACCCACAACCGCAAGGCTCTCTAGAGGATGGTGCAATCTGCACAACGCATCACCGGGGGCAAACTACCGGCCCTCCAGGACACCTACAACACCCGATGTCACAGGAAGGCCAAAAAGATCATCAAGGACATTAACCACCCGAGCCACTGCCTGTTCACCCCGCTTCCATCCAGAAGGTGAGGTCAGTACAGGTGCATCAAAGCTGGGACAGAGAGATTGAAAAACAGATTCTATCTCAAGGTCATCAGATTGTTAAACAGCCATAAATGGTACACTAGTCACTTTAATAATGCCACTTTAAGAATGTTTACATATCTTGCATTACTCATCTCACATGTATTTAATGTATACTGCATCCTTCACTATCTATTATTTACTATCTATTGCATCTTAGCCGCTCTGTCACTGCTCATCCATATATTTTATACTTATATATTCTTATCCCATTCCTTTACTAGACTGTGTGTATTAGGTTTTGTTGAGGAATTTGTTAGATATTATGTTTGTTGTGGAATTGTTAGATTTGACCTGTTCGATACTGCTACACTGTCGGATCTAGAAGCATAAGCATTTCGCTACACTCGCAATAACATCTGCTAACCATGTGTATGTGAACAATAAAAATGGGTTTGATTTGATTTGATAGGCCTTCACTGCAGGCTGCAGGATCCTGACATTTTAATGGTTAGGAAGGTGGACTTTTGACCTTTATAGCTAGAGTGATAAATGGCTCTGCCAAGGTGGAGAGAAGAACCAGGAAGATAGAAATCATTGTGGAAGTGGGGGAGTGGTTACTGGGGCTGAAAGATTTCTCTTTTACATGGAATATTGTCACAAACTGTACCACCCTCAGGTCCTCAAGCCTGAGAAGGTAGATATGGAGAATTGAAAGAAGGAAGAAGTGGGAGTTTTGTTTTGTCAATGTACTATTTTTTATTTTGGTGAATTAAGTCACATATGGATCTTCTTTTTTACCTTGTTTTGGTTTCAACCCGTCCAGTTGGTGGCGGCAATAAAACTTTTTAGGTGGTAGTCTGCCATAAAACCCACAGAAGAAGAAGAGGCAGAAGAGTGGCACGCACGATTGAGTGGAGGGGCCCGTTTTAAAGGGAAACCAATGTTGAGGTTCGTGGTGGGAATAGCGGGATCTGGGGTATGTACATAGTGGTTTTCATTATATGTGCTACTGTTGTGGACGTTTAACTTGTATGTGGGGTCAAAACTAGCCAAAACGAACCCCTCTCTTTTGTTCAATTGTCCAGTCCGCCAGCTAGCTACTTGCTTTGGAGAAAGGGGATAATAATTATTTAGCCAGCATGAACCAGCTGTCTGTCAGTGAACACACTTTACCCAGCGTTACCGGTACACAACCCCCGCTTTAACTTGTTAGCTAGTAGCAGTGTTGACTAGTTAGCTTACGTTCGTTTGCGTATGGACTGACGTTGGTTAGCGAAACAAGATGCTATGTCGTTAGTTAACTAGGAGTAACGATTTAACGTTAATAGGATCAAATGCATTAACTACTGTTGGTAGCAAGGTAATGCATTTGATCCTACTGTAGGTGGCTAGTTTACCTTTCACACTTGCAGGGTGTACTGCCAATCATTTGAGACTAGCTTTAATTAGCTAGCTAGCTAGTGGTTAGCTAAGGTTGGCTTGATAGCTGGCTAACAGCCGGTGTTCTGACAATGATTATCTGATCATCCATGCCAGCCACAGTGCAACAATGTATCATAGCTACTCAATTTCAACATAAGTCAGCTAGAAAACCCAATAATTGTTGCTTGCTGCAGTTGGACCTCAAATGAATTAGCCTAGCACGATAGAGAGGGACCCCTGCCCTAGCCAAGTCCGATGCTTCAGTAACAGTGGGGGTTGATAATTGTGAGACTTGAGAAGAGATATCCAGCTAAATGGGGAAATTGATCAATTCTTAGACAGGAAATATTCTGTCATGAACCTCTCCATTATCTCTTCCCTGTGTAAATGTATCAGGAAACAATGGCCTCTCTCATTTGTCACTGAGATGAGCTCTCAGTATCTCTACCGCCCCCCACATTGTATAAAATCTACTGTCTTTCAGTACTACTTGAGAACTAAACTACCCCTTTAACCTAAGTATTAGTCTGTTTTCTAATGTGATCATGGAAAACCAAGAGCTTGTTTTTAGTTATGGTGTGATCATTCTTAGTTCATTCTAATCCCTGTGAGTCTGAGAGAAGGTTGAAACTGTACAGGCCTAAACTGCAAAATGACACTGCTTATAATGTCAGTCAACACACTCATTTTAGTATAGCAATGACAATCAGATTTTGTTTTCGTCTGTAGGTTATACTGACAAAGGGTGATTTTGACAGAGTGTTGGGCCAGTAATTGAAAGGTCGCTGGTTCGAATCCCTGAGCCGACTAGGTGAAAAATCTGTTGATGTGTTCTTGAGCAAGGCACTTAACCTTAAATGCTCCTGTAAGTCGCTCTGAATAAGAGTGTCTGCTAAATTAATACACTTTCAAATGTTATTGTGGTGTGATTTTCCTAGACCTAGGATACCTGATTTTAGAATTCCTGATGTCTGACATTTTTTTCAGGCAACTAAAGAAAGTGAAGTCACCCTACTGAAAAATAAACTACAAATACTATGCCTAATTGTTCTTTCTCCCCTGCCCCTCTTTTCTTCTCTGCTCACATTTGGCCTTTTGTTCAACTCTCTCACTCCCTGCTCTGTGGTAAAGACAGCTGCAGGCATCGAGCGTCATAAGACAAGCAGTGTGCCATCCCCCTGTCTTCCTTTCATGCCCCCCCCCATGTCTGTCCTCCCTGCCTGTTAGTGTCCCCACCTTGTCCCCTCATTGTCTGCCTTGTCCAGCCTGAAGCCCTCCTCTCCCTCATGCTTTGAACAAAGACAGCACACTGTCAGTCCAATGACTGCCTGGATCGTCTTGCCTGTCAGCCTCTCTGCCTTCTCCATCACAGGAATATGGATAGTGTGAGTTCTCAAATACTAGGCTCCAGTTACATTTGTTTTCCTTACTAAGGGTGTACTACAAAGTGATTGGCAGAGAAACATTGATATTTAGTTTCTTGGACACCGATTAAGGACACCGATTTAAGCCCCGTTCTGGATCTTAAAAAACATTCTTAATGGAGAATCTACATTTTTAGTCCAGGACTAGGCTTAATATATGTCCAGGAATCCAGTCCATAATGTCGTGATTTTAAGTCATTGATGTGTTTGTTTTCCCTCACAGCTACGCCATGGCTGTGATGAATCATCACGTTTGTCCTGTGGAGAACTGGTGAGTGACCCTTCAGTGAGTTTCATATAAACATTTGTGGGAGTAAAGAAGACCCAGTTTTGTCTTTGGATTTATAGCCTACATTGACTTGATACTACAGTATATCATCTGCTTGACTGAACAAGGGGCTAATTCCCTCCCAAAATGGTGTGTCTTGTGTGCAGGTCCTACAATGTGACATGTACAGAGGAGATGGCCAGGCCAGGCTTCCCTAAGACATGCTGCACCATACAGGACATCCCCCTCATCAGGTCTCACATTCGCTTGCTCTCTCACCTTTCATGCTGACCACACCTGCTGCGTTTTGTGTGTGAGCATTGCAAAATAATGTACACGTGTTCAATAATTTCATCAAAACTGCATGTGCGCATCAATGAGTGTTAGCGTGGCTAGGCGCTAAAATAGACACTTGATGCACTGCAAGTCCTGCATCTCCCATCTCCTCATTGGTTTTTAGGAGCATATACATGTGGGTGATTGAAAGATGAACGAGGTCCACACTCCAGTCCGGTTGGTTGCAGTAGTGCATCTTAAAGTTGGTTGCCAACCTAAACTAACTAGGTTTCCCCTTTTTAATCTGTGGATTCATTGTCAGAGTATAAACACACGATGTTGTGACTCAAAATAGGCCGATATTCTACAATGATCCAGAAAAGACTGTACATTTCAGGTAAAATAACTAGCCAATATTTTTATCCCAGGACAAATTGGCTAGCAACAGCAAGCTAGCTAGCTAAATGTCCATGAATGTTTAATGTGTTTTTTGACCCCAAATTAATATAGTTGGTTCAGAGTTCATTTAGAAATTTCAACCTGCGTGTCCTGATTGCGCCTGGTGGGGATAGACAAACTCAACCTGCACACGCACGGAGCTGGTTTGTTCATCATGTAACCGGTATGGGAGTTGATCAATGTTTCTTTGTGAGTCTGTGGGAAATACAGTGGGGCAAAAAAGTATTTAGTCAGCCACCAATTGTGCAAGTTCTCCCACTTAAGATGAGAGGCCTGTAATTTTCATCATAGGTACACTTCAACTATGACAGACAAAATGAGAAAAAAAATCCAGAAAATCACATTGTAGGATTTTTAATTAATTAATTTGCAAATTATGGTGGAAAATAAGTATTTGGTCAATAACAAAAGTTTATGTCAATACTTTGTTATATACCCTTTGTTGGCAATGACAGAGGTCAAACGTTTTCTGCAAGTCTTCAAAGTTTTCACACACTGTTGCTGGTATTTTTGCCCATTCCTCCATGCAGATCTCCTCTAGAGCAGTGATGTTTTGGGGCTGGGCAACACGGACTTTCAACTCCCTCCAAAGATTTTCTATGGGGTTGAGATCTGGAGACTGGCTAGGCTACTCCAGGACCTTGAAATGCTTCTTACGAAGCCACTCCTTCGTTCCCCGGGCTGTGTGTTTGGGATCTTTGTCATGCTGAAAGACCCAGCCACGTTTCATCTTCTATGCCCTTGCTGATGGAAGGAGGTTTTCACTCAAAATCTGACGATACATGGCCCCATTCATTCTTTCCTTTACACGGATCAGTCGTCCTGGTCCCTTTGCAGAAAAACAGCCCCAAAGCATGATGTTTCCACCCCCATGCTTCACAGTAGGTATGGTGTTCTTTGGATGCAACTTAGCATTCTTTGTCCTCCAAACACGACGAGTTGAGTTTTTACCAAAAAGTTCTATTTTGGTTTCATCTGACCATATGACATTCTCCCAATCTTCTTCTGGATCATCCAAATGCTCTCTAGCAAACTTCAGACGGGCCTGGACATATACTGGCTTAAGCAGGGGGACACGTCTGGCACTGCAGGATTTGAGTCCCTGGCGGCGTAGTGTGTTACTGATGGTAGGCTTTGTTACTTCGGTCCCAGCTCTCTGCAGGTCATTCACTAGGTCCCCCCATAATTGCTCCCACAGTTGATTTCTTCAAACCAAGCTGCTTACCTATTGCAGATTCAGTCTTCCCAGCCTGGTGCAGGTCTACAATTTTGTTTCTGGTGTCCTTTGACAACTCTTTGGTCTTGGCCATAGTGGAGTTTGGAGTGTGACTGTTTGAGGTTGTGGACAGGTGTCTTTTATACTGATAACAAGTTCAAACAGGTGCCATTAATACAGGTAACGAGTGGAGGACAGAGGAGCCTCTTAAAGAAGTTGTTACAGGTCTTTGAGAGCCAGAAATCTTGCTTGTTTGTAGGTGACCAAATACTTATTTTCCACCATAATTTGCAAATAAATAAATAGAAAATCATACAATGTGATTTTCTGGAATTTTTTCTTTCTTCTAATTTTGTCTGTCATAGTTGAAGTGTACCTAATGATGAAAATTACAGGCCTCTCATCTTTTTAAGTGGGAGAACTTGCACAATTGGTGGCTGACTAAATACTTTTTTGCCCCACTGTGTGTATCTCTAATGTGGTCATGCATTTGGTAGGAGGTTAGGAAGTGCAGCTCAGTGTCCACCTCATTTTGTGGGCACAGAGGCAGACCTGGCTCTGTAGAGAAGACGGGCAATGGCGGCTTCTCTCAATAGCAAGGCTATGCTCACTTGAGTCTGTACTTAGTCAATATTTCTATTTTGTCTGTCAGGTACTGTGTATTCTGTTTATAGCCAAATAGCATTAGTTAGCTCTGTTTTTTTGGTTATTTCCAGTATGTCATAGTTTTCTTTTTGCATTCTTATAATTCGGTTGGGTCTAATTGTGTTGTTGTCCTGGAGCTTTGTGGGGTCTGTCTGTGTTTTTAAACAGAGCCCCAGAACCAGTTGGCTGAGGGGACTCTTCTCTAGGTTCATCTCTCTGTAGGTGATGGCTTTGTCATAGGATGTGTGAGCATCGCTTCCTTTTTAGATGGTTGTAGAATTTAAGATATATTTTGTTAACTAGTGGGTGAAGTCCTAATTCTGCTCTGTATACATTGTGTTGTACACATTATATTTTTGCAGAATTCTGCATGTAGTCTCAATTGGATGTTGGTGCCATTTTGTGAATTATTGGTTGGTGAGTGGACCACAGACCTCACAACCATAGAGGGCATATAGAGTGCAGTGATGTGTCCTATAAGGAGCATTGGTGGCAAATCAATGGCCTAAAGGTAAAGAACCTCTAGCCGCTCGAGAGCACCCTTACTTGCCGATCTATACATTACGTCTCTGTATTCTAGTATGGGTAGGATGGTCATCTTTATCAGGGTTAGTTTGACAGCTGGGGTGAAAGAGAAGCAGTTATGATAGAGGAAACCAAGTCTAGATTTAACTTTAGCCTGCAGCTTTAATATGTGCTGAGAGAAGGACAGTGTACCATCTCGCCATTCTCCCAAGTACTTGTATGAGTTGACGATCTCAAGCTCTAAACCCTTAGAGGTAGTAATAACACCTGTGGGAAGAGGGACATTGTTCTTACCAAACCACATTACCTATATTTTGGATGTGTTAAGGGCAGAGAAAGCTTGTTGTGGACGCTAAAAGCTTTGTCGTAAAGCGATTAACACAAAATCCGGGGAGGGGCCAGCTGAGTATGACTGTATCATCTGCATATAAATGGATGAGAGAGCTTCCTACTGCCTGAGCTATGTTGTTGATGTAAATTGAGAAGAGCATGGGGCCTAGGATTGAGCCTTGGGGTACACCTTTGGTGACAGGCAGTGGCTGAGACAGCAGATGTTCTGACTTTATGCACTGCACTCTTTGAGAGCAGTAGTTAGCAAACCAGGCCAAAGACCCCTCAGAGACATCAAAAGCTTTGGCCAAGTCAATAAAAATAGCAGCACAACATTGCTTAGAATCAAGGGCAATGGTGACATCATTGAGGACCTTTAAGGTTGCAGGGACACATCCATAACCTGAGCGGAAACTAGATTGCATACCATAGAGAACTATAGACATCAAGAAAGTCGGTCAGATAAACAGGGCAATTTAGAAATAAGCCTATAACAGTTAGGATCAGCTTGATCTCCCCCTTTTTTTAAATATAGGATGAACCATGGCTGCCTTCCAAGCAATGGGAACCTCCCCAGAAAGGAGAGACAGTCTTAGCGATGATAGGGGCAGCAACCTTAAAGAAGGGTCTAAACCATTCTGACCCAGATGTTTTTTGGGGGGGGTCAAGTTAAAGGAGCTCCTTTAGCACTTCGGACTCAGTGACAGTCTGCAGGGAGAAACTTTGTAGCGGGGCAGGGGAAAAAGAGGGAGAAGCATCGGGTCTAGTCGAATTAGAAGGGGTGGGAGATGAGGAAATGTTGGACGGGCAAGGAGGCATGGCTGAGTCAAATAGGAATCCTGACTTAATGACGTGGTGATTATTAAAGAGCTCAGCCATGTGCTTCTTGTTGGTAGCAATCACATCTACGTTAAGGGACATGGGCAGCTCTGAGGAGCATGGCTTATTCTCCTGGTTTTTAACCGTTTACCAGAACTTATTTGGGTTAGACCCACAGAGAGAGAACTTCTCCTTTTAAGTCACCAACTTTGGCCTTCCGTATAGCCTGAGTGCACTTATTACTCATTTCCCTGAACGATAGCCAGTCAGCCTGAGTATGTGTATGCCAAGCCTTTCGCTAAATGCAATTCTTGAGGTGGAGTAACTCTGCAAGATTACGGTCAAACCAGGGGCTGAACCGGTTTTTAATTTTCTTTATGTGGGTGTGCTTGTTAACAATACCACTGAAAATTGTTGTCCTGGCTACTGGACCTTTTTTGGTACACCATTATTTTTGTCTTCCTGAGATTTACTGTCAGGGCCAGAATCTGTGCAGAAGCTTAGGTGCTGCTGTAGGCCCTTCTTGGTTAGGGACCGACACACCAGATATTCTGCAGACAGACATTTGATTTCCAGGTCCAGTAGGGTAAGGCTGCAGACTGTTCTAGTGTTCTCGACAATTCATTGATATACAGTGCATTCGGAAAGTATTTAGACCCATTTTGTTACGTTAGTCTTATTCTAAAATGGATTAAATCGTTTCCCCTCTCAATCTACACACACTACCCCATAATGAAGAAGCAAAAACTGGTTCTAAGATATGTGATATTTTTTATTTGATGCATAAGTATTCAGATTCTTTACTCAGTATTTTGTTGAAGCACCTTTGGCAGCGACTACAGCCTTGAGTTTTCTTGGGTATGACACTACAAGCTTGGCACACTTGTATTTGGAGTTTCTCCCATTCTTCTCTGCAGGTCCGCTCAACCTCTGTCAGGTTGGATGGGAGTGTCACTGCACAACTGTTTTCAGGTCTCTTCAGAGATGTTCTATCTGGGCCACTCAAGGACATTCAGAGACTTGTCCTGAAGCCACTCCTGCATTGTCTTGGCTTTGTGCTTTGGGTCGTTGTCCTGTTGAAAGGTGAACCTTTGCCCCAGTCTGAGGTCCTGAGCACTTTGGAGCAGGTTTTCATCAAGGATCACTGTATTCTTGGGGACCTTCAATTCTTAAAAAAAAAAAAGTGGTACCTTTCCCCAGATCTGTGCCTCAAACAATCCTGTCTCTTAGCGCTATGGACAATTCCTTTGACCTCATTGCTTGGTTTTTGTTCTGACATGCATTGTCAATTGTGGGACCTTTTAATATAGACAGGTGTGTGCCTATCCAAATCATGTCCAATCAATTGAATTTACCACAGGTGGACTCTATTACCGCAAGTTCTCGAAACATCTCAAGGATGATCAATGTGAACAGGATGCACCAGAGCTCAATTTCAAGTCTCCTAGCGAAGGGTCTGAATACTTATGTAAATAAGGTATTACTGTTTTATTTTAATTACATTTTCTAAAATGTATTAATGCTTAATTTATATTACAGCATATTGGATGACTCATTCATATTCCATTCACCGAGCTCAATATGATATTGATAGGTTTAGGCTAGTGTAACGGATGTGAAACTGCTAGCTAGTCAGCGGTGGGGCGCGCTAAATAGTGTTTCAATCGGTGATGTCACTTGCTCCGAGACCTTGAAGTAGTGGTTCCCCTTGCTCTGCAAGGGCCGCGGCTTCGTGGGTGACTGTTGTTGATGTGTGCAGAGGGTCCCTGGTTCGCGCCCGGGTATGGGCGAGGGGACGGTCTAAAGTTATACTGTTACACTACTACATGATACTCAAATTTTCCCTATACCCATCAAGAGGTTGCTACAACTAAGCAACAAAAGTTTCTGTGCACTGGTTGGGAGAGATTTGAGTAATCAAGGTGACACTTTCAATACCGCCTTGCACACTCTTGCCTGCATCTAGCTGATCTAGGGTGTGATCATTAGTCCAAAATTTGCAAACGAGTTTCTATTGGACAAATTCAGACATGTTTATTCCAGTTTTGTTATTTTGTTCAACTATTGTCTTTGAGACAATATGCATTGCAGTGCTAGATAGCTTCAGCTTAGTCTTTCAGTACTACATTCATTCTCGGATCCTTTGATTTGGGTGGACGTCAGTTCATGCTACAAGCTCTCTGATAGGTTCAAAGACATCCTCCGGAAGTTGTCATAATTGCTGTGGAAGGGAGTGAAAACCATGAGCCTCCTAGGTTTTGTATTTACAATTGAAGTCGGAAGTTTACATACACTTAAATTGGGGTTATTAAAATTCGTTTTTTCAACCACTCCACAAATTTCTTGTTAACAAACTATAGTTTTTGCAAGTCAGTTAGGACATCTACTTTGCATGACACAAGTCTTTTTTTTTTTCAACAGTTTACAGACAGATTATTTCACTTCTAATTCACTGTATCACAATTCCATTGGGTCAGAATTGTACATACACTTAAATTTACTGTCTATAAACCTTGTAAAATTCCAGAAAATGATGTCATGGCTTTAGAAGATTCTGAGCCTAATTGACATCATTTGAGTCAACTGAATGTGTACCTGTGGATGTATTTCAAGGTCTACCTTCAAACTCATTGCCTCTTTGCTTGACATCATGGGAAAATGAAATCAGGCAAGACCTCAGAAAAAATGTGTAGACCTCCAAGTCTGGTTCTCCCTTGGGAGCAGTTTCCAAACACCTGAAGGTACCACATTCATCTGTACAAACAATAGTACGCAAGTATAAACACCATGAGACCACGCAGCCATCATACCGCTCAGGAAGGAGACGCGTTCTGTCTCCTAGTGATGAACGTACTTTGGTGTGAAAAGTGCAAATCAATCCCAGAACAACAGCAAAGAACCTTGTGAAGATGTTGAAGGAAACTGGTACAAAGTATCTATATCCAGAGTACAATGAGTCCTATATTGACATAACCTGAATGGCCGCTCAGCAAGGAAGAAGCCACTGTTCCAAAACCGCCATTAAAAAAAGACCGACTACCGTTTGCAGCACTACATGGGGACAAAGATTGTACTTTTTGGAGAAATGTCCTTGGTCTGATGAAACAAAAATATAACTGTTTGGCCATAATGACCATTGTTATGTTTGGAGGAAAAAGGGGGAGGCTTGCAAGCTGAAGAACACCATCCCAACCATGAAGCACGGAAGTGGCAGCATCATGTTGTGGGGGTGCTTTGCTGCAGGAGGGACTGGTGCACTTCACAAAATCGATGGCATCACGAAGAATAAATAATGTGGATATATTGAAGCAACATCTCAAGACATCAGTCAGGAAGTTAAAGCTTGGTTGCAAATGGGTCTTCCAAATGGACAATGACCCCAAGCATACTTGCAAAATGGCTTAAGGACAACAAAGTCAAGGTATTGGAGTGGCCATCACAAAGCCCTGACTTCAATCCCATAGAACATTTGTGGGCAGAATTGAAAAAGCGTGTGGGAGCAAGGAGGCCTACAAACCTGACTGTTACACCAGCTCTGTCAGGAGGAATGGGCCAAAATTCACCCAACTTATTGTGGGAAGCTTGTGGAAGGCTACTTGACACGTTTGACCCAAGTTAAACAATTTAAAGGTAATGCTACCAGATACTAATTGAGTGTATGTACATTTCTGACCCACTGGGAATGTTATGAAAGAAGTACAAGCTGAAATAAATCTCTCTACTATTATACTGACATTCCACATTCTTAAAATAAAGTGGTGACCCTAACTGACCTAAGACAGGGAATTTTGACTAGGATTAAATGTCAGGAATTGCGAAAGTTTAAATGTATTTGGCTAAGGTGTATGTAAACCTCCGACTTCAACTGTAAGTCAATGTACCCAGAGGATGGAAACTAGCTATCCTCCGGCTACACCATGGTGCTACCCTACAGAGTGCAGTTGAGGTTACGAAGACGTACATTGCAAAACAGTGTTTTTTTTTTTTAATGAATTACTGTTGTAATGTGACGTGACTATATTTAGTTAAAAATAATATATTAGTTAAAAATAAATCACTAAAATGTTTCTGAAATTCACTGAGGAGGATGGTCCTCCCGTTTTCCTGTGAGGAGCCTCTGGTGTAGATGAATGGGAGGAGATGGGTTAAATAAAGATTTTTAAGCATTGAGACATGGGTTGTGTATGTGCGCCATTTAGATGGTGAATGGGCAAGACAAAAGATTTAAGTTCCTTTTTGAATGAGGTATAGTAGTAGGTGCCAAGTGCACCGGTTTGTCAAGAACTGCAACGCTGCTGTTTTTTTTTCACGCTCAATAGTTTCCCATGTGTATCAAGAATGTTCCACCACCCAAAGGACACCGGCAACTTGACAAAACTGTAGGAAGCAATGGAGTCAACTAGAGGTCGACCGATTTTTTTTCAACGCCAATCCCGATTATTGGAGGACCAAATAAAGCCGATGCCGATTTATTTTTTTTATATTTATTTTTGTAATGACAAGTTAAACAATATTGAATGAACACTTATTTTAACTTAATATAATACATCAATAAAATCAATTTGGCCTCATAAATAATGAAACATTGTTCAATTTGGTAAATAATGCAAAAAGAAAGTGTTGGAGAAGAAAGTAAAACAGTATAGCTTCCGTCCCTCTCCTCGCTCCTACCTGGGCTCGAACCAGGAACACATTGACAACAGCCACCCTCAAAGCAGCGTTTCCCATGCAGAGCAAGGGGAACAACCACTCCAAGTCTCGGAGCGAGTGACTTTTGAAACGCTATTAGCACACACCCCGCTAACTAGCTAGCCATTTCACATCGGTTACACCAGCCTAATCTCGGGAGTTGATAGGCTTGAAGTCATAAACAGCGCAATGCTTGAAGTACAATGCAAGAGCTGAATTTTTTTTGGCAAAATCGGTGTCCAAAAATACAGATTTCCGATTGTTATGAAAACTTGAAATTGGCCCTAATTAATCGGCCATTCCGATTAATCGGTCGACCTCTAGAGTCAACATGGGCCAGTATCCCTATGGAACACTTTCGACACCTTGTATTCCATGCCCCGATGAATTGAGGCTGTTCTGAGGGCAAAAGGGGGTTCAACTCAATGTTAGGTAGGTGTTCCTAATGTTTTGTACACTCAGTGTTCGAGGGTGGGGCTCAAGCTACATCCCTGTCTCACCCCCTGGCCCTGAAGAAAGATGTGTTTATTGCCAATTTTAACTGCACACTTGTTTGTGTACATGGATGTTATAATGCCATGTTTTCCCCCCAACACTGCTTTCCATCAATTTGTATAGCAGACACTCATGCCAAATTGAGTCAAAGCTTCTTTTTTTTATCAACCAAGCATGAGAAGACTGCTTTTGTTTGTCAATTAGGGTCTCGCTCTTCCTCCCTCTCTCTCGCTCTCTAATAATACGTTCATCTACAGTCTTGTAACCGTACCAGAAGAGAGATGGTGAAATAGTAACAACCTTGTCATGCATGCCTTTTCCTAACATTTTAATCATGGTCATAATATAGGCCTAGTCAACTTGTGAGTGGATTCCTTATGCGTTTTTGAGTGACATGTTGTTTCCTCCCTCTTGTGTCTCGTACAGTAAATGTGGCTCCTTCCCCCCTGAGAGCTGTCTGTTCAGTCTGATCGGGAACGTCGGAGGCTTCATGGGTAAGAAGATCCTCTTCTCCATCCCAAATGGCAAACTATTCACGTTTTAGAGTGCTATTTCTAACCTGGGCCCATAGTGCACTACTTTTGAACAGAGACCTATGTAGGTATTAATAGGGTGTCATTTGGGATGCAGCCCTCTTCTGTCATCACTCACACTGACAATAAGCTGTGCCCTTTGTATTACTCATCAGTGATGTATTGGAGGTCAAAGCCACTCATTCCTTTAATTTACAGTGTTAAATAACACTTTTTTGGGAGGGCAAACAACTGTTTCATTTTGCCGTTATAATAAGGTTGGTAGTAAAATCGTTGTGATAATCTGTAACAGCTCAAGTCTACTACAAAATCCACAATGCAATGGTTGCTCTATGGGCTAACGTAGCTTCACGCAATAAAACCAAAGACATTATCAGCCTGTAACGTAGCTAGTTAGTGCAGTTTGACTTTACCGCTATCAATTTAGGCGTCTACAATCTCACCATGTTCAACCTGCGGATTGATGTGCCTCAGAGTGGAGTCTAACATTCAGAACGGCAGATATACTTTTGAGGATGGGGGAAACTTTGCCCATGCTATGTCAATGGGCGCCAGCTCAAAAACCCAACATTAGCAAGAATTTCGGCAACAAGAAGTACAACATTACAAATCTTTTCTCAGATGTGAGATAATTAACTTGCCATCTGGATGGTCTTCAGAGATGAGGGTAGCTGAAGGATGGGATTAAAAACAAAAAATGACTTGTAAAATGCATTGGCTGTAAAATGTATGTTGAATCTTAAGCGTTGTCCATTAGTTTACTCCAATTAGGGGAGGGATGGTAGGGTTAAGAGAAAATTATACAAAAAAAGTGTATATACAGTACCATTCAATTTGGGACACCTACTCATTCAAGGGTTTTTCACTATTATTCTACAATGCAGAAAATAGTAAAAAGAGAAGACCTATGATCTATGAAATCAGGTAATAACCAAAAAAGTGTTACACAAATAAATATATATTCTTCAAAATAGCCACCTTTTGCCTTGATGACAGCTTTGCACTTGGCCTTCTCTCAACCAGCTTCACCTGGAATGCTTTTCCAACTGTCTTGAAGGGTTCCTACGTATGCTGAGCACTTGTTGGCTGCTTTTCCTTCACTCTGCGGTCCAACTCATCCCAAAACATCTCATTTCGGTTGGGTGATTTTTGTCGAGGCTATGTTATCTGATGCAGCACGCCATCACTCTACTTCTTGGTCAGATAGCCTTTACACAACCTGGAGGTGTGTTGTGTCATTGTCCTGTTGAAAAACAGAGTCCCACTAACCGCAAACCAGATGGGATGGCGTATCGCTGCAGAATGCTGTGGTTGCCATGCTGGTTAAGTGTGACTTGAAATCTAAATAAATCACTGATGGTGTGGGGATGCTAGTGCTAGTGACACTATCAAACCTCCATGCTTCATGGTGGGAACCACACATGCGGAGATCATCCATTCACCTACTCTGCGTTTCAAAGACATGGCTGTTGGAACCAAAAATCTCAAATTTCGACTCATCAGACCGAAGGACAGATTTCCACCAGTCTAATGTCCATTGCTCATGTTTCTTGGCCCAAGTAGTCTCTTCTTATTGGTGTCCTTTAGTAGTGGTTTCTTTGCAGCAATTTGACCATGAAGGCCTGATTCATGCAGTCTCCTCTGAACAGTTGATGTTGAGATGTGTCTGTTGAACTCTGAAGCATTTATTTGGGCTGTAATTTCTGAGGCTGGTAACTCTAATGAACTTATCCTCTGCAGCAGAGGTAACTCTGGGTCTTCCTCTCCTATAATGTTCTTCATGAGAGCCAGTTTCATCATAGCGCTTGAGGGTTTTTGCTACTGCACTTGAAGAAACTATCAAAGTTCTTAATTTTCGAATTGACTGACCTTCATGTCTTGAAGTAAAGATGGACTGTCGTTTCTTCTCTTTGCTTATTTGAGCTGTTCTTGCCATAATATTAACTTGGTCTTAGCCCTATTTGGTAAATCTTCTGTATACCACCCCTGCCTTGTCACAGCACAACTGATTGGCTCAAACACATTAAGTAGGAAAACAATGAACTTTTACAAGGCACACCTGTTAATTCAAATGCATTCCAGGTGACTACCGCATGAAGCTGGTTGAGAGAATGCCAAGAGTGTGCAAAGCTAGGGGCATAGGGGGGACTACTTTGAAGAATCTCAAATATAAAATATTTTGATTTGTATAACACTTTCAATATGTGTGTCATATCTTTGGCATCTACACTATTATTCTACAATGTAAAAAATAAAGAAACCCTGAATGAGTGTGTCCAAACTGGTACTGTGTATGGGGGATTTTCAATTATGCAGACAATTACATTGCAGATAGATTTATAGTTTACATATATATTAAAGCTGATCTAGAAAAAATGACTTGCCATCTGTAGTATCATATAGCTTTAGAATTGTGACATTACGTACTTTCAAGGAAAATAGGCATGTTTTTGACATGAACACTGACTGAGAAGGGATTGCATGATGATTAGCTTAGCAACAGCGTGCCGCAGCATGACAACCATAAACACGATTGGTCGACAGTCTGCTGGGTTGGCATAATAAAAACATTATCTCAGTAGAAATATTGGCCAAATATGATCATTGGCTCATTCGAGAGGTTGGTTGTTTGTGCAACAGTACAGATAATACTTTTGCTGTGTCATGGTGATAATGATCTGAAGGTGGTGATTAAATACCTATACTTGCTATCATTTTTTTTTTATTCCCCCAAAGGAGATTATATCACCTCACATAATCTCCTTTTTAGTACTGTAGTCATTATCACCATGACACAGGAAACGGGTGCTGAATCCACAGGTATAATGTGAACTTTTATCAAAACCAAATATTTAAAAGAATTTCCTATAGGCCTAACTGATCTAGTCTGCCTTTCTAGATGAATTTACATAGCAAATCGGTGTATGCCACTAGTCAGCAGTATGTGCAGAAGGGCTTGAAATGGGCTCTGGCCTTTAATCAATAATGCATGTGGCCTTTCCTCCATTATTGCCCCCCCCCTCCCCCCTTTATCATCCATGACCCTTCTCCATTACTTCCTGTTCTGTCTTTATCACCACTCACTCTGCTGCCTTTGTCTGTGCTCCTCTTCATCCCATCTCTCTTGCTCTCCCCCCCCAGTGGTGATGGTGTGCCTTCTGCGCTATGCCCAGGTGATTGAGCACAGCCACGGTTGCTGGATTAACACCAATGCCCTGTTGTCTGGCTGCACCAATGCTGTAGGACTGGTCATGGTGGGAAACTTCCAGGTGATTCACGTCAATTCTTCTCTAGACATACAGTACATCTTGATTCCATAACTCTGCTACCAGTCCCTCTCCAGTTGTTACTGTATTATCCCAATGACTTGATGTCAATTAAACCCCACCATTTTTCAGCAGACACTCTTATCTAAAGCAACTTAAAGTTTTGTCAATTATCAAGTGGTGGCTATATTCTCCTTCTGATTCCCTGTTTTGTCTAATATTTGTCTATTGGTTAAAAACAAGCAGTCTGGGTAGGTAGAAGTGGGTGTTACAGGCTTTGTTTTTTTTATGTTTTAAGGTTGGACTTTAGCACGTATAGCTGGTTAGCACATGGTGTCACCTCATCAGTCAGTATGTTACACTTGTGCTGGTTGCTATCCCATTAGTGGGAAGGTGTTTCACCTGTGTTGGCCCAGGTGCTATTTAGGAGTTTTTTTTAAATTTCACATTCTCATTTACAATTGCGACCTGACCAAGATCAAGCAAAGCAGTTCGACACATACAACAACAGAGTTACACATGGAGTAAAACAAACATACAGTAGAAAATTAAGTCTCTATACAATGTGAGCAAATGAGGTGAGATAAAGGAGGTAAAGGCAAAGAAAAAAAAAAGGCCATGGTGGCAAAGTAAATACAATATAGCAAGTAAAATACTGGAATGGTAGATTTGCAGTAGAAGAATGTACAAGGTAGAAATGCAAAGGAGCTAAATAAATACAGTAGTGGGAGAGGTAGTTGTTTGGGCTAAATTATAGATGGGCTATGTACAGGTGCAGTGATCTGTGAGCTGCTCTGACAGCTGGTGCTTAAAGCTAGTGAGGGAGATAAGTGTTTCCAGTTTGAGATTTTTGTAGTTAGTTCCAGTCATTGGCAGCAGAGAACTGGAAGGAGAGGCGGCCAAAGGAAGAATTGATTTTGGGGATGACCAGAGAGATTTACCTGCTGGAGCGCGTGCTACAAGTGGGTGCTACTATGGTGACCAGCGAGCTGAGATAAGGGGGGACTTTACCTAGCAGGGTCTTGTAGATGACCTGGAGCCAGTGGGTTTGGCGACAAGTATGAAGCGAGGGCCAGCAAACGAGAGAGTACAGGTCGCAGTGGTGGGTAGTACATGGGGCTTTGGATGGATGACACTGTGGTAGACTGCAATAAATTGATTGAGTAGGGTATTGGAGGCTATTTTGTAAATGACATCGCCGAGGATCGGTAGGATAGTCAGCTTTACAAGGGTATGTTTGGCAGCATGAGTGAAGGATGCTTTGTTGTGAAATAGGAACCCAATTCTAGATTTAACTTTGGATTGGAGATGTTTGATGTGAGTCTGGAAGGAGAGTTTACAGACTAACCAGGCACCTAAAATATGTGGACAACTACAAATACCTAAGTCAGAACCGTCCAGAGTAGTGATGTTGGACGGGCGTGCAGGTGCAGGCAGCGATCGGTTGAAGAGCATGCATTTAATTTTACTTGTATTTAAGAGCAATTGGAGGCCATGGAAGGAGAGATGTATGGCATTGAAGCTCGTCTCAAGGGTTGTTAACAGTGTCCAAAGAAGGGCCAGAAGTATACAGAATGGTGTCATCTGCGTGGAGGTGGATCAGACTCACCAGCAGCAAGAGCGACATCATTGATGTATACAGAGAAGAGAGTCGGCCCAAGAATTGAACCCTGTGGCACCCCCATAGAGACTGCCAGAGGCCCAGACAACAGGCCCTCCAATTTGACACACTGAACTCCATCAGAGAAGTAGTTGGTGAAGCAGGCGAGGCAATCATTTGAGAAACCAAGGCTATCAAGTCTGCCGATGAGGATGTGGTGATTGACAGAGTCGAAAGCCTTGGCCAGGTCAATGAATACGGCTGCACTGTATTGTTTCTTATCGATGGCGGTTAAGATATCGTTCAGGACCTTGAGCGTGCCGTGCCTTAGGTGCACCCATGACCAGCTCTGAAACAAGATTGCATAGTGGAGAAGGTATGGTTGGATTCGAAATGGTCGGTAATCTGTTGACATGGCTTTCGAAGACCTTGGAAAGGCAGGGTAGGATAGATATTGGTCTGTAGCAGTTTGGGTCAAGAGTGTCCCCCCCCCTTTGAAGAGGGTGGATGACCGCAGCTGCTTTCCAATCTTTGGGAATCTCAGATGACACGAAAGAGGTTGAACAGGCAAGTAATAAGGGTTGCAACAATTTCTGCAGATAATTTTTTAGAAAGAAAGGGTCCAGATTGTCTAGCCCGGCTGATTTGTAGGGGTCCAGATTTTGCAGCTCTTTCAGAACATCAGCTGATTGGATTTGGGAGAAATGGGGAAGGCTTGGGCGAGTTGCTGTGGGGCTAGGCACTGCAGGGCCTGGATTCACCTCTACATCACCAGAGGAACAGAGTAGGAGTAGGATAAGGGTACGGCTAAAAACTATGAGAATTGGTCGTCTAGGTTTCTGGGGGTGATAAAATAGCTTCAAGGTATAATGTACAGACAAAGGTATGGTAGGATGTGAATACAGTGGAGGTAAACCTAGGTATTGAGTGATGAAGAGAGAGATTGTCTCTAGAAACATCATTGAAACCAGGTGATGTCATCGCATGTGTGGGTGGTGGAACTGAAAGGTTGGATAAGGTGTAATGAGCAGCGCTAGCGGCTCTACAGTGAAATAAGCCAATAAACACTAACCAGAACAGCAATGGACAAGGCATATTGACATTAAGGAGAGGCATGCTTCGTCGAGTAATCATAAGGGTCCGTTGAGTAGTGAGGTTGATTGGGTTCACAGCATTTCAGACAGCTAGCCGGGCCATCTTTAGCAAGCTAGCATAGGATGGAGGTCTGTTTTTAGCCACCTCGTGCGTTTCCGTCGGTAGATTAGTGGGGTTCCGTGTGGAAGAGGGGATCAATCCAGTTGGTGATATAGTGATCCAAGAAAAATAGTCCGATAGACCTATTCAGATGGCAGCCGATAAGACTGCTAATGAATAGTGGGCCGCAGATGGGCGTTCAGGTAACGTCGCGATGGAGGGGGCCAGTTGGATAACTCCCTCGGGCAGATAACGTCGGTATTCCAGTCGTGAAGGCCCGGTGGGGCTCCGCGTCCGCAGTAAAACGGGTCTGGATAGGTGATTGTAGCCCAGGAGTGGCTGATGGAACTCTTCAGCTGGCTAGCTCCGGAATAATTTATGTTTGCTCTGGGATCAACGTAAGCCAATAGTCACACGGATAGCAGCTAGCTAGCTGCGAGATCCATGTGTAAATGTCCAGAACTTGCGGTTGAAATCTGGGGATATGGAGAAAAAAATAAGTCCGGTATGTTCTGGTGTGAGTCGCGTTGTACAAAACTGGCGATAGCTTTTCGAGTTAAAGGATAGCTGATGACCACAAACCGTTAGTCAGTAAACTGGCTAGCTTCTATTGTGGATTTCAGATTTGAGGTGAATAATACTTTTTTAAATTGGTGAGACGGGTTGCAGGAGTGTTTTTGGAAAAGAAAATATATGAAAGATATGCGAAGAAAGATGTAAATATATACACGGGACAAGACGAGGACAAAGGATGTCTGGCTGCTATGCCATCTAGGTAAGTGTAGTGGCTGGCCCTGTGCCCAGGCGAGCTTGAGAGATGTTGGTGAGAGCTACACTTCATGTAAACTGAGGTGTGATTTTGAACGAGGCCTGAGTTTTGGTGTTTCTCCTGTTTTTTTTTGTTGCTCCATATTCTTTTTACTCCCTATCCTGTTATTTAGTTTGTCTTTTTGGAGGCAAACCTAGTGGACATCCATGGTGGGTGTCTTTATTTTTTTATAACCCCTTACTAGTGGCTTTGCCAACTTTCAGTGTGCACACACATGGGTTCCTTTCAGAACCCCTTTTGAATCCCTTTCTGTTTTAGTTGTTAAAGGGATTTTCTTTGTTAGCTCCCTTTTTGTTGTGAGTGACGTTTTTGAGTTTGTCTTGTGGGTGGGTTCAGGGGGACAGTCAATGGAATTTGGGTATTCGGATCAGCTTCACTTGTGTATTAAAATGTATGTTTTCAATCTCAATTTAAAAAATGGATTAACCTGTTTACCCCCCCCCCCTCGCTGAGCAGGTTGACCATGCCAAGTCTCTGCACTACGTTGGCGCGGGCGTGGCATTCCCTGCGGGTCTGCTCTTCGTGTGCTTGCAGTGTGTTCTCACCTACCGGATGGCCATCACCGCCCTTGACTACTGGATGGCACACGTCCGCGTAGCGCTGGCCGCAGGAGCCCTGGTCTCACTTGTCCTTAGTATCCTTCCTGACTCGCTGGGATTGGTGGAGGGGTGGGGGTAGGTTATTAGATATTGGTCATGATGGATTACACCATTTAATAAAAGGTGACTGATCATGTCTCCATAGCGTCATGTAATTTAAATCAAGCACAGTTCATGTGTAATTTCTCTTCTCTATTGAAACCTTGCAATGGCTAGTCTGTGAAACCGCGTAAACGGTCATCTAGTTCCGGTCTGTGATGAATGGGGCTCTGGACAAAAGTAGTTCACTGCATAGTGTCATGACTTTAATTAATGGGATGACAGTTGATTCGACAAATAACGTTTTAATTGTTACCCAAAATTAAATTGATCATGTAACTATTAACTCGTTAGGAATTTGGAGCACCACGGAGGAATTTGTTTATAGTGTTATCATCTCCCGACTGAAACTCAATTTCTGTTTTTCGATAACAGTTATTAATCATTACTTCATATTAGTCTCATTCTGAACGTCGCAGACTTCTTGAAACTGCACAAACCCGAGTCTTGGTGATCATTCTGTACCACACACATTGATTTGATTACTTACTAACTAAATGATAACACAGGATATAGACACACGGTATAGGTTATTGATTAGAAACTTAATACGATGAAAATGGATCCCTAGCAGACTAACACAATATGACACTTGTTAATAAAGATGGAGAGTTAAGGAGAGACAACACTTGGATTTATTTAGGAACTATGCTCACAGTAATCCTAATACCTTACCCTGAACTGCCACCCATTTTGGGTAAGAAGTAATGCATGTATTTACGTGTTGAAGGTCTTCCTTCGTTTTGTCTCTGTTGGACCCAGGCCTTTGAAAAGGGTTCGATTGGGTCTTCTCCTTAGTTCGTAAGTGTAAGGCTCTAATTGTCCACAAGAGATCACAATGTCCTTCTCCTTAGTTGTCTGTTTACTTTCACTCGTTCTTGAAGAGTGGTCTTCTGAGTACAGCTAATCAGCTGTGTCGATGATCCCCAGAGATGTGATGAGAGCAGTGTAGTCGGCGATGATTTGAAGAGAATAACCGGATGGTCCTACTTAAATTCACTTTCTTAGAACAGCTACTCAACCGTAACATTGATTGTTAGAGGCTACTTCGTTGTCTTCAACTCGTGTTGATTTTCAGGGTCGAGACCTAGCTGCAGCTTGAGTCCTAGTCTGGTATGGTAATTCTTAACTCAATCTTTTATACACTTTGGTAAAAAGGAGCATTTCCGTCATACTAACACACTCCCTTGGGCGTGGCTAGTTATGGGCCAAATCATCATCAAAAACAATGATCTCATTAGAAAACTAAAGTCACATTCTTATCTTAACAAAAATATTATTTTCATCCTTTCCTACACAATGTAAAGGATGTAAACCTGATATACACAGTGTGAATGCTCTTCAAGTTACAATATTTTTGTTATCACTTTTGTACCTTTTTAATGATAGACATTAATTTCCCATATTCCATCTCATTCCCCACATTCAGATGTTGAAATGTATTGTCCCAGTGTTCACTTTTGGACGTTAGAGTTTTTGGTTGGCAAAATGTCTCTGTAACAAAGAGATATTCCAATCCCCCATACTAGAGAACAAAAAGAGTCGTCTGCTGCATACAATTTACGATTTGGTGTGAGGTGTCCCCTCCCCTCTGCGGGTGATGTGTCCCATTTGGGACGCATCCATAGATTTATTGATGTGGCCTTTCTTCCTCCATCGATGGGGCTGTTGCGTCTCCTTAACTCTTTCCCCAGGTGGTATCTTCTTCATCCACGAGAGCTTTGTTCTTCAGCACGCAGCAGCCATCTGCGAGTGGGTCTTCACCGTGGACATCCTTGTCTTCTACGGCACCTTCACCTACGAGTTTGGCACGGTCACCAACGACACCATGATGGTCGGCCTGCAGCAGACCCACCACCACTCGGGGGTCATGATGGGCGGCACGGCCGGGGCCATGTCGCTGGGCATGGGAGCCAAGGGCCTAAAGTCCCCTGGAGGAAGCAGCACATCCACCCATCTCAACTGCACCCCAGAGAGCATAGCCATGTTGTAGCTCTGCAGGGGCCAAGGAGATCACCACACTGCTGCAGAGGGGAACCACCACACAGGCAGCAGGAGTCGATGATGGCACTGGCCAGCCAGAGGGAGGAGACAAGACATTGAAAATCACAAGATATGATTGACGCACCGGGTCGGTATTGCTGTATTGGGTTTTTGTGTTTTAATAAGCCATCCGCTTCTCCACTACGGTCGAATTTCCTTCGCTTCATCAGCATAAAGGTACACTTACACAAAGAATACATATCTGGGATGATGAGGGGCGATGATGCTGTGACTGTTTCCAAGATGGCTACTGGCCTCTCTGCACTCTGACATGATACCTTCTTTCTTAAAGATCAGTGTTTGAACAGTCACTGAGGCTTTTGCCAGTGTTCATCCTTGTCATGTTGGGATGACAGACACAAAATAAGGTTTATTTTATATGCCAACTTTTGTTTTCTGCCACATTTGACAGACTTCCTCTACCTGGCCATGGCTTGTGGTGGGGCCCGGTCTCTCATGCCATTCAACTCTGCACGCTACAATTTGAATGAGAGAGTAGAGTGTGTCGTTGGATTGACCAGACTGAGTTTTTTTTAAATTTTGTCTGTACTCTGCCAATGTTAATGCATCGTAATAGAAAATATTGAATGTTTGAGAAGTGGAACTATAGATTGTATACTGTTATGTACATGACAGTTCAGCCTGGCCTCAGAGCAATACGAAATGTACTAAATGTATTTCTGAGCACCTCCAAGACGTATGATACCTACTAATGGTTTAGTTACTTGACACAAACTAAAGTAGGGAGGTTGGTCAAAGAGGATGGGTGGGCGTAACCCACGACAGACTAGCAAGCCAAAGGTTGCATGTTTAGAAACGTCAGGGACAACTATAGCATTTTAGCTAACCCTGATTGTAAACGTATCCAAATCCACCTAACCTTTGTCATTTGTTCCCCTAACTGCCAATGTTAATTCTCCTTTGTTATGGTGCAACAAGCAACCTGGTCTCAAATAAAGATGTGCAATACTATACGTCCTCCAAGATAAGTTATGTCTTCCAATTCGTATGCTATTGTACGACCGGGTAACACGTATGATACTATAGGTCCTCTAATTTGTATCATATTGTATGACTGCTATTCCATTCATAATGTAACTTAACATAATTGATGTCTCAGATTGACATACAGAGTAATACGATTAGCCCTGAGACCAAGTTGAACAGGTTGTACGCACACCTTTTTATTGATCAATCAAGTATAAATGAACTGCAGAAGGATTTGTGAAATTAGCAATGTCATTTAACAAAAATATTTGCACATTTTGTGCACAATACCTGTCCAAGTCCTCCTAATAGCGGCCTCAAAAGGGCAAGTGATATGACTTGATTTCTTATTGTTTAAAATTATTTATCTGTTTAGTGATTATATTAGTTATTCCCTAGATAACGTACATAGCATTTTATAGATGTATGAAATGCTATCTATCTGACAGAATGCTCATACAAACTTGCTGGTCTTTTCTGCCCCTCTTTTACTGGGTCAACCTCTGCGTCTCAATCACTCTTGCTTGATTTGTTTTATATTGCCTATTCATGTTGCCTCTGAATTTCTCTCACTTGTTACCTACTGGTTACATGGCTTGTGTTTTTTTTTTAGGTCACCTTACTGTTTTCAATCTTTGTTTGGTACGGTAATGGCCCATTCATCCGCCAAAGTGTATCCCAGAGTAGTGGAGTTGTGCATTTTGCCAGGTGTTTAACTATTCATAGAAAGGTCTCACACATTGCTCTTCATTTCTGATCTGCAGTTTTAGCTATAGTACATGTAATGTACACAATTTATAAGTCAACTGGTCGGCTACAATCACAGGTTGGTGGCACCTTAATTGGCGTGGACGGTCTCGTGGTAATGGCTTGAGTGGAATGGTATCAAACATGGTTTCCAGGAGTTTGCCATGCCATGACTTCCGTTCCAGCCATTATGATCCAGGCTCCACTGGCTACAATCCATTTTGAAGGTGCAAATTTGACTGTCTTATTTGGAAGAAGAAAAAAATATATATATATATATTAGGGATATCTACTATTTCAAGTCAAATGTTATGTCACATGCGTTGTGAACAACCGGTGTAGACTAACAGTGAAATGCTTACCTACAGGCCCTTCCCAACAATGCAGAGAGAAAGAAAATGGATGGATTCTAGGCTGGTTCCTTGGAAGCCTTATTTGGATACTGTGAGAAATACGATCTCTGTAAGAGACTTCTCAAAGCCTGTTATTAATGTGCTGAGTGAGATACTGTACATGTTGAGATCAGGGCATGTATTTATAGAGCGTCTCAGAGGTCGACCGATTTTATGATTTTTTTTTTTTTTTTTGGGGGGGGGGGGATGTCAGTCAGTACCAAGGTTTATTTCTTTAACATTTTTAAATGTAATATATATATATATATATATATATATATATATATATATATATACATACATACATACGGTGGGGGGAAAAAGTATTTAGTCAGCCACCAATTGTGCAAGTTCTCCCACTTAAGATGAGAGGCCTGTAATTTTCATCATAGGTACACTTCAACTATGACAGACAAAATGAGAAAAAAAATCCTGAAAATCACATTGTAGGATTTTTTATTAATTAATTTGCAAATTGTGTTGGAAAATAAGTATTTGGTCAATAACAAAAGTTTATGTCAATACTTTGTTATATACCCTTTGTTGGCAATGACAGAGGTCAAACGTTTTCTGTAAGTCTTCAAGGTTTTCACACACTGTTGGTGGTATTTTGGCCCATTCCTCCATGCAGATCTCCTCTAGAGCAGTGATGTTTTGGGGCTGGGCAACACGGACTTTCAACTCCCTCCAAAGATTTTCTATGGGGTTGAGATCTGGAGACTGGCTAGGCTACTCCAGGACCTTGAAATGCTTCTTACGAAGCCACTCCTTCGTTGCCCGGGCTGTGTGTTTGGGATCTTTGTCATGCTGAAAGACCCAGCAGCGTTTCGTCTTCAATGCCCTTGCTGATGGAAGGAGGTTTTCACTCAAAATCTGACGATACATGGCCCCATTCATTCTTTCCTTTACACGGATCAGTCGTCCTGGTCCCTTTGCAGAAAAACAGCCCCAAGCATGATATTCTACCCCCATGCTTCACAGTAGGTATGGTGTTCTTTGGATGCAACTCAGCATTCTTTGTCCTCCAAACACGACGAGTTGAGTTTTTACCAAAAAGTTATATTTTGGTTTCATCTGACCATATGACATTCTCCCAATCTTCTTCTGGATCATCCAAATGCTCTCTAGCAAACTTCAGACGGGCCTGGACATGTACTGGCTTAAGCAGGGGGACACGTCTGGCACTGCAGGATTTGAGTCCCTGGCGGCGTAGTGTGTTACTGATGGTAGGCTTTGTTACTTTGGTCCCAGCTCTCTGCAGGTCATTCACTAGGTCCCCCCGTGTGGTTCTGGGATTTTTGCTCACCGTTCTTGTGATCATTTTGATCCCACGGAGTGAGATCTTGCGTGGAACCCGAGATCGAGGGAGATTATCAGTGGTCTTGTATGTCTTCCATTTCCTAATAATTGCTCCCACAGTTGATTTCTTCAAACCAAGCTGCTTACCTATTGCAGATTGTCTTGCCAGCCTGGTGCAGGTCTACAATTTTGTTTCTGGTGTCCTTTGACAGCTCTTTGGTCTTGGCCATAGTGGAGTTTGGAGTGTGACTGTTTGAGGTTGTGGACAGGTGTCTTTTATACTGATAACAAGTTCAAACAGGTGCCATTAATACAGGTAACGAGTGGAGGACAGAGGAGCCTCTTAAAGAAGAAGTTACAGGTCTGTGAGAGCCAGAAATCTTGCTTGTTTGTAGGTGACCAAATACTTATTTTCCACCATAATTTGCAAATAAATTCATAAAAAATCCTACAATGTGATTTTCTGGATTTTTTTTCTTCTCATTTCGTCTGTCATAGTTGAAGTGTACCTGTGATGAAAATTACAGGCCTCATCTTAAGTGGGAGAACTTGCACAATTGGTGGCTGACTAAATACTTTACAACAATACTGAATGAACAATGAACACTTCTATTTTAACTTCATATAATACATAAAATCTATTTAGTCTCAAATAAATAATGAAACATGCTCAATTTGGTTTAAATAATGCAAAAACAGTGTTTGAGAAGAAAGTAAAAGTGCAATATGTGCCATGTAAGAAAAAAAAAAAAAAAGCTAAAGTTCCTTGCTCAGAACATGAGAAAGCTGGTGGTTCAATATTTCCAGTTAAGTTTTAGGTTGTAGTTATTATAGGAATTAAGACGCGGCAACTATTTCTCTCTATACCATTTGTATTTCATATACCTTTGACTATTGGATGTTCTAATAGACACTAGTATTGCCAGCCTAATTTCAGTAGTTGATAGGCTTGAAGTCATAAACAGCGCTGTGAAGCAAGCATTGCTAAGAGCTGCTGGCAAGTTTGAATGAATGTTTACGAGCCTGCTGCAGCCTACCACCGCTCAGTCAGACTGCTATATCAAATCATAGACTTAATTATAATGTAATAAACACAGAAATACAAGCCGTTGGTCATTTAATATGGTCAAATCCAGAAACTATCATTTCGAAAACAAAACGCTTATTCTTTCAGCGAAATACAGAACCGTTCCTTATTTTACAGAACGGGCAGCAACCCTAAGTCTAAATATTGCTGTTCCATTGCACAACCTTCAATGTTATGTCATAATTATGTTAAATTCTGCCAAATTAGTTAGCAACGAGCCAGGCGGCCCAAACTGTTGCATATACCCTGACCCTCTGCAATGAACGAGAAGTGACACAATGTCCCTAGTTAATGCTAACATGAATTTCTTAACTAAATATGCAGGTTTAAAAAATATATACTTGTGTGTATTGATTTTAAGAAAGGCATTGATGTTTATGGTTAGGTACATTTCGTGCAACGATTGTGCTTTTTTCACGAATGTGCTTTTGTTAAATCATCCCGTTTGGCGAAGTAGGCTGCGATTCGATGATAAATTAACAGGCACCGCATTGATTATATGCAACGCAGGACAAGCTAGTTCACCTAGTAATATCATCAACCATGTGTAGTTAACTAGTGATTTATGTGAAGATTGGTTGTTTTTTATAAGTTAAGTTTGATGCTAGCTAGGAACTTACCTTGGCTCCTTGCTGTACTCGCGTAACAGGTGGTCAGCCTGCCACGCAGTTTCCTCGTGGAATGCAATGTAATCGGCGTCCAAAAATGCCGATTACCAATTGTTATGAAAACTTGAAATCGGCCCTAATTAATCGGTCGACCTCTAGTCTGAGTAGGAGTGCTGCTCTAGGATCAGGTTCCCCTTTCAATATAACCTTATGTATTTCTCATTGCCAAACATCTAAGTGTAATGAGTTGAAATGGTTCAGAATAAAACTCTCAACTTTGACTGACTAACAAACAAATATGCCCCAGGAGAGAACTTATTTCTGTAATGAACCAGTGCCACCTTGAGGCCAATGATTGTCTCCGTAGAGAGAAATCAAATGCAAGTCATTAATAACAAAGTCCCTGGGGCCTATGTTTAAGGGGTTTCAATAGAAATGGGCCCTAACTGCCCAGGGGCTTCACTGGCAGATTTCTTTACGCAAATGTATAAAGAACTTTATATGCCTATGTATTTCCTGAAATTAAAAAAGTACTTTTTTAGGGGGTAGGCCTCTATAACATTGTCACTAACCCAGTATTTTCTGTTGGGCCATTGTGTGTCTGGTATATTTTCAACTGTACAATACAATCACTGAATGGTGTTTCAGCCAACAAAACTATTTTAAATGTTTCGTTTTCTTCATGTCAGCTACCTCTGTGATTGTGAGTGGACTTGTTGTTCCAAGGCGCATGCTGAGCAGATGCGTAGCTGGTATTTCCTATCCTTCTTTCCAAAAAAGATAGGAATCTACACTGGAATTTGGTGGGTTGGCTATGTTATAAAACAGCCAGGCCACACAGAAAATACAAAATGAAAGCATACTGGTAGTTTCTGATGTAAAAATTCTATAGCTCCAGTGTAAGTTCATTCGGTTGGCTTTTTCCCCCCTCATTCTCTACCAGCCCAAATGTTTTTTTCAAATATTTCACTTCAAATAACCTTATTTTGTGATGTATTTCACCATACTGTAACTTAGTATCAAGGTTAGACTTCAACCGGCAGCTTTGACAAAAATGTACCTTCACGGGATTGGAACTATTATGTGTAAACATTTCTCTTTATTGTAGACAAGGCCAAAACATGATGAAATGGTATTTAAGTTTTTGTTTTGTTCCAATTCCTGCACTTATTGTAACTTTTTTAGTTGTGCATTTTGTGAGAGAGAATACCAATTCCAGTTGCAAAAGACTAACAGCAATGCAGATCAAATGTCTTGAAAGATATAATAGTTTTCAAAGATTATAAAATGACTATGTAAAACATGTATTTTACTAAATTCTTCTCTATAATGGGAGGAAAGATGATTACCCCCCCCTCCCAAAAAAAGCAAACAAAGCATTTTCTTTTATAAATTGTTTCTAAAGGTGTATGCTTATCTATCATTTGCCTATTTTATTTTGTCAGATTTATATTCAAATATGAAATAAAATGTAATTATAAGCAAATGATCTGCTCTTGTATGGTTTATTCTTGGGCACAAGATTTAGTAAATGGTTTGTTTCGACATGACTGATCTGGGATGAGTATCAGCTGCATCTTCTCAGAAAAATCAGTTGGATGGCTTGGCAGACTACCCACTGAAAATGTCAATTTAATCAATATTGCATAAGTTCACTCAACTCTTTATTGCATTGTAGCTACCAAGAGTCACCCTTGTACGTCAGACCACTTGGCACGGTTGAAGAGGCTGGGTCTGACAACTACAGGCAAATCAACGTTAGGTCTTCCCTTGAGCCCAGAACATCAACTCCTCGAAAATTACTGCTCCTCTCCTCTAGCCTTGTGAAACCAGACTAACTGCAATGTGTGATATTGCAAGATCACTCAGGTTTTGAGGCTACCTTCCCTAAATAATTTGACTTATGTTCTCTACAAGACATCCCTTTGAAATATGGCAGAACAATTAACCCTGCCTTGAAATAGTTGAGTACCGTTAGCATTTCAGAGCAACTGTCTATTTTCAGGACTCAATCACAGGAGTCAACAGTTAGAGGTTATTTTGTCATATGCTTACGAATGGACATGAATCATAAACCAGTTTGGCCAACCAGACCAACATGCTTTATAACAACCCATGGGACTTTGTGTGCAAAAAAAGCTGGATCATTATCTTCTTTGGGGTAAATATAACATGACTATCAAACGTTTTAATATTTGAGGAAATGAGATTGAGTGGTTTACAGTTCGGCTCAAGAGGACCTGAGAAAAACCACCGCTGTGAGATTGGTCCTTAATCTATACTGAATACAAATATAAATGCAACATGTAAAGTGTTGGTCCCATGTGATGAAACAAAAGATTCCCTAAATGTTCCATACGCACAAAATGCTTATTTCCGTCAAAGTTTGCACAAATCTATTTACAGTGCATTCGGAAAGTATACAGACCCCTTGACTTTTTCCACTTGTTACGTTATAGCCTTATTCTAAAATTGATTACATTTTTTATTTAATCAATCTGCACACAGTACCCTATAATGACAAAGCAAAAACAGGTTGAGACGTTTTTGCAAACTTGTGACCTTATACCTTATTTACGTAAGCATTCAGACCCTTTGCTCTGAGACTTCAAATTGAGATCAGGTGCATCCTGTTTCTACAACTTGATTGGAGTCCACCTGTAGTAAATTAAAATGATTGGACATGATTTGGAAAGGCACACAAAATCAAATCAAATGTCACATGCGCTGAATACAATAGGTGTAGACCTTACAGTGAAATGCTTAATTACGAGCCCTTCACCACAATGCAGTTTAAAATAAATAAATGAATAAGAAATAAAAGCAACCAGTAATTAAAGAGCAGCAGTAAAATAACACTAGCGAGACTACATACAGGGGGGGTACCGGTACAGAGTCAATGTGTGGGGGCGCCAGTTAGTTGAGGTAATATGTACATGTAGGTAGAGTTATTAAAGTGACTATGCATAGATGACAACAACTGAGAGTAGGTGTAAAGGAGGGGGAGGGGGGGGGCAATGCAAATAGTCTGGGTGGACATTTGATTAGATGTTCAGGAGTCTTATGGCTTGTGGGTAGAAGCTGTTTCAAAGCCTCTTGGACCAAGACTTGGCGCTCCGGTACCGCTTGCCGTGCGTTAGCAGAGAGAACAGTCTACGACTAGGCTGGCTGGAGTCTTTGACAATTTTTAGGGCCTTCCTCTGACACTGCCTGGTGTAGAGGTCCTCGATGGCAGGAAGCTTGGCATCAGTGATGTACTGGGCCGTACGCACTACCCTCTGTAGTGCCTGGCGGTCAGATGCTGAGCAGTTGCCATACCAGGTAGTGGTGCAACCAGTCACGATGCTCTCGATGGTGCAGCTGTAGAACCTTTTGAGGATCTGAGGACCCATGCTACACCTGTCTATGTAAGGTCCCACAGTTGACAGTGCATGTCAGAGCAAAAGCCAAGCCATGAGGTCGAAGAAATTGTCTGTAGAGCTCTGAGACAGGCTTGTGTCGAGGCACAGATCTGGGGAAGTGTACCAAAAACTTTCTGCAGCATTGAAGGTCCCCAAGAACACAGTGGCCTCCATCATTCTTAAATGGAAGAAGTTTGGAACCATCAAGACTCTTCCTAGAAAATCAAATCAAATTTATTTGTCACATACACATGGTTAGCAGATGTTAATGCAAGTGTAGCGAAATGCTTGTGCTTCTAGTTCCGACAATGCAGTAATAACCAACGAGTAATCTAACCTAACAATTCCAAAACTACTACCTTATACACACAAGTGTAAAGGGATAAAGAAAATGTACATGGGCGCCTCGCCGAACTGAGCAATCGGGGGAGAAAGGCCTTGGTCAGTGAGGTGACCAAGAACCTGATGGTCACTCTGACAGAGCTCCAGAGTTCCTCTGTGGAGATGGTTGTGCTTCTGGAAGTTTCTCCCATCTCTGCAGCACTCTACCAATCAGGCATTTTATGGTAGAGTGGCCAGACTGAAGCCACTCCTCAGTAAAATGCACATGACATCCCGCTTGGAGTTTGCCGAAAGGAACCTAAAGGTCTGTCAGACCATGAGAAACAAGATTATCTGGTCTGATTAAACCAAGATTGAACTCTTTGGCCTGAATGCCAAGCATCACATCTGGCTGAAACCTGGCACCATCCCTACGGTGAAGCATGGTGGTGGCAGCATCATGCTGTGGGGATGTTTTTCAGCGGCAGAGACTGGGAGACTTGTCAGGATTGAGGGAAAGATGAACGGAGCAAAGTACAGAGAGATTCTTGATGAAAACCTGCTCCAGAGTGCTCAGGACCTCAGATTGGTGTGAAGGTTCACCTTCCAACAGGACAACGCAGGAGTGGCTTTGGGACAAATCTCTGAGTGGCCAGCCAGACTTGAACCTGATCGAACATCACTGGAGACCTGGAAATAGCTTTGCAGCGATGCTCCCCATCCAACCTGACAGAGCTTGAGAGGATCTGCAGAGAAGAAATGGGAGAAGCTCCCCAAATACAGGTTTCCCAAGCTTGTAGCGTCATACCCAAGAAAACTTGAGGCTGTAAACGCTGCCAAAGGTGCTTCAACAAAGGGTCTGAATAGTTGTGCAAATGTGATATTTCACCTTTTGTATTTTTTATTAATTTGCAAACATTTCTAAAAACCTGTTTTTGCTTTGTCATTATGGAGTATTGTGTTTATATTGATGAGTGGAAAAAACAATTACAGCCTTATTCTAAATTGGATGAATCAAAATGTGGAAAATGTTGAGGGTTCTGAATACTTCCCGAATGCACTGTACATCCCTATTAGTGAGTTTCTCCTTTACCAAGATAATCCATCCACCTGACAGGTGTGGCATAATCAAGAAGCTGATTAAACAGCATGATAATTACACAGGTGCACCTTAATGCTGGGGACGATAAAAGGCCACTCTAAAATGTGCAGTTTTGTCACATAATATAGTGTCACAGATGTCTCAAGTTCTGAGGGAGCGTGCAATTGGCATGCTGACTGCAGGAATGTCCACCAGAGCTGTTGCCAGATAATGTAATGTTAATTTCTTTACCGTAAACCTCCTCCAACACTGTTTTAGAGGATTTAGAAGTATGTCCAACCGGCCTCACAACCGCAGACCACATGTAACCATGCCAGCCCAGGACCTCCACATCTGGCTTCTTCACCTGCGGGATTGCCTGAGACCAGCCAACAGAAGAATTTCTGCACAGTCAGAACCCGTCTCAGTGAAGCTCATCTGTGCGCTCATCGTCCTGACCTGACTGCAGTTCGTCATTGTAACCGACTTCAGTGGGGAAATGCTCATCTTTGATGGCCACTGGAGAAGTGTGTTTTAACAAATGAATCCCGGTTTAAACTGTACCTGGCAGATGGCGGACAGCATTTATTTGAGCGAGCGGCTTGCTGATGTCAACTTTGTGAACAGAGAGCCCCGTGGTGGTGGGGTTATGGTATGGACAGGCATAAGCTATTTTGTTGATGGCAATTTTTGTTGATGGCAATTTGAATGCCGCCATTACCTCGTATTTCAGCTGGATAATGCACGGCCCCAAGTCTCAACGATCTCTACACAGTTGCTGTAAGCTGAAAATGTCCTAGTTCTTCCATGGTCTGCATACTCACCAGACGTCACCCATTGAGCATGTTTGGGATGAACTGGATCGACATGTACGCAGCATGTTCCAGTTCCCGCCAACATCAAGCAACTTCGCACAGCCATTGAAGAGTGGGACAACATTCCACAGGCCACAATCAACAGCCTAATCAACTATATGCGAAGGAGACGTGTCGTGCTGCATGAGGCAAATAGTGGTTACACCAGAAACTGACTGGTTTTCTGATCCACCCCACTATTTTTCTTTACGGTATCTTACCAAAAGATGCCGGTCTGTTTTTCAATCATGTGAAATCCATAGATTAGGGCCTAATATATTTATTTCAATTGACTGATGTCCTTATATAAACTGTAACTCAGTAAAATCGTTGCATGCTGTGTTTATATTTTTGTTCAGTGTATTTTCACAGGTAGTGTGTACTGAGTGGTGTTCCTTAAGCTTTCTTCAATACCCTATACCAGGGTAGGGTGTTAAAGGCCCAATGCAGCCATTTTTATATCAAATAAGTACCTTACTGTTATAGAGGTGACATTAAAATCAACCAAAATAGTTTAAGCAAACAAGACATTTGCTAGGACTGTCTGGAAGTGGTCTGAGTGGAGAGGGGAAAACTGAAAACTAGCAGTTATTTAAATTGAGGTTTGGAACTCTTAGTTATTGGTCTATTATCCAATTTACCGCATGGTGATGTCACCATGGAAAACAAACTCCTGCCCATACAAACCTGCTGATTAGAAAGTCCTGTGTAGATTGCATTTTTAACCAGTAACACTGATAAAATAAAAACACATTTTTTGTGTGTTTCATCAGCTGTTGTTCAAAATGATACAAAACACAGGAAAACAGAATTGACTGCACTGGGCCTTTAATGATGATGCCAAAGCAAGCATCACTATACACAGATTGAATTTAAAGTCTGATAAATATTGTGAGGCCAACAAAACATATGCCATGAAAAGCCATTTAATCATCTGTTTTGGTCAATGTATTGCATCTTGGGGAAAAGGAAGAAATGCTATGATGTGTTAAGGCAGTGAATGTTCAAACAGACTCAACTGTCTTAGTATTCCTTTCATTGTATAATGATCATCCATAATTTGAATCACAAAATGAGTCTTTGTACAATTGACTGTATTTAAAACTGACATATTTACAGTACATACGATAAAACATAATAGCTACATAATATTATTTGCAGCTTTGGTCAATTCTTAATTCTATTGCGACCCAACGCTAGAAAGGGGAAATCAGCCATAAGCAGTGTGCTCTGAGCCGTTATGTGTACATGGCTCCATGCAGATCTTCCAGTCTGTTTTCCCTCTGTTTTCTCCTGTCCTGTAACAGACAGAAATGCTCCATTTAGTAACGGGTTGACGCTGACCAATCCTGTGTCCCAAGTGGCACCCTATTCAGTTCACTATTTATTTTGACCATGGCCCATAGACCACTGCATAGTTAATAGGGTGCCATTTGGGACACATGCCAAGTTTCAACTCTAAAAGGGAAAAGCACGTTGAATTCGATTTCGCAGGATAATGACTGATACCCTAGTTTCACACCCACCTTGTCCTTCTTGAACTCTTCATACTCTGGATTGTCGGTTGGTAGCTCGAGACGGCATAGCGGGCAAGAATTTGTCTGTGATGATAGACAGCAAGAGTTAGAGGGAATCTGCAAAGGTTATAGCCTAGTGGCTATAAGCTTTGGGCCAGTAATCGAAAGGTGACTAGGTGAAAAATCTGTTGAAGTGCCCTTGAGCAAGGCACTTAACCCCAATTGCTCCTGTAAATTGCTCTGGATAAGAGCGTCTGCTAAAAGACAAAAATGTAAATGTTATACACAGTGTAGAAACCATTATGAACTCTTTCCATGACAGATTATCCAGGTGAAAGATATGATCCCTTATTGATGTCACTTGTTAACCCCATAAGATCCACGCCCTGCTGAGATCTAAATAAGCATAATGAAACAATCCCCAAACAAATCTACCAGTTTAAACAAGAGATATGTTTTTTTGCATTGGATGCATCTCAGTCCACCCCACCACATCCGCCAGAGTCGCACTTCCGCATCTGCAGTGAAAGTTGACAAGATATAGGAGCGGTGTTTGTCAGACCATGAGACTTCCCGAAAATTGGTCTTCTCACAAAATCTGTAGCGTCAGAACGGTTAGGCAAATTATTATGACCCATCTATGGAAAGAGGAGACTCACAAAGACAGGGTGTTCTCAGTTTTGTCCTATAATCCCCACAAGCGTCTTGAGACTCGTCTGAAGTTGGAACATCCGATCTGCCAACTTCTGCCTGTAGCATCCTAACAGTATACACACTAATATGACCCCTCTGTGGAAAGGTGAGACTGGCATGAACATGTCTGTTGTTTTGCGCTAGGACACCCTCACAAGACTTGTCTGACGGTCCCAGTTGATATAAAAAAAAAATATAAAAAAAAATGGAAGTACACTATACGATGCAATCGGAATGTATTCAGACCCCTTCCCCTTTCCCACATTTTGTTAGGTTACAGCCTTAATCTAAAACAAAAATGCTGCAAATTATTTTTTTAAATAACACTGAAATATGACATACATAAGTATTCAGACCCTTTGCTACGAGACTCAAAATTGAGCTCAGGTGCATCCTGTTTCCATTGATTCCTATAACTTGATTGGAGTACAACTGTGGTAAATTAAATTGATTGGACATGATTTAGAAAGGCACACCTGTCTATATAAGGTCCCACATTAGACAGTGCATGTCAGAGCAAAAACCAAGCCATGAGGTCGAAGAAATTGTCCGTAGAGCTCCAAGAAAGGATTGTGGCACGGCACAGATCTGGGGAAGGGTACCAAAACATTTCTGCAGAATTGAAGGTCCAAGAACAGTGGCTTCCATCATTCTTAAATGGAAGAAGTTTGGAATCACCAAGACTTCCTAAAGCTGTCCGCCCAGCCAAACTGAGCAATCGGGGGAGAAGGGTCTTGGTCAGTGAGGTGACCAAGAACCTGATGGTCACTAACAGAGCTCCTCTGTGGAGAAGGGAGAACCTTCCAGAAGGACAACCATCTCTGCAGCACTCCACCAATCAGGCCTTTATGGTAGAGTGGCCAGACAGAAGCCACTCCTCAGTAAAAGGCAAATGACAGCCCGCTTGGAGTTTGCCAAAAGGCTGCTAATGACTCAGACCATGAGAAACAAGATTCTTTGGTCTGATGAAACCAAGATTGAACTCTTTGGCCTGAATTCCAAGCCCCACGTATGGAAGAAAACTGGCACCATCCCTACGGTGAAGCATGGTGGTGGCAGCATCATGCTGTGGGGATGTTTTTCAGCGGCAGGGACCGGGACTCAAATGGAGCGAGGGAAAGATGAACGGAGCAAAGTACAGAGAGATTCTTGATTAAAACCTGCTCCAGAGTACTCAGGAGCTCAGACTGGGGCAAAGGTTCACCTTCCAAAAGGACACCATCTCTAGGACAATAGGACAATGACCCTAAGCACACAGCCAAGACAACACAGGAGTGGCTTCAAGACAAGTCTCAAAGTACTTGAGTGGCCCAGCAAGAGCCCGGACTTGAACCCGTTCAAACATCCCTAGAGAGACCTGAAAATAGCTGTGCAGCAACGCTCCCCATCCAACCTGACAGAGCTTGAGAGGATCTGCAGAGATGAATGGAAGAAACTCCCCAAAAACACAGGCTGTAAGGCTGTAGTCACTGCCAAAGGTGCTCAACTAAGTACTGATTAAAGGGTCTGAATACTTATGTAAATGTGATATATAAATAAATGTTTTTAAAAAAACACAAAAAAACATTTTGCTTTGTCATTATGGGGTATTGTGTGTAGATTGAAGGGAAAAAACAATTTCATACATTTTAGATTAAGGCTGTAATGTAACAAAATGTGGGAAAAAAATTAAGGGGTCTGAATACTTTCCGAATGCACTGTATATATGTAGACTGTTTAGTGACATAAATAAGGGGTTAAATACATAGAAATAATCATGTTTCTTGATCTTTCAGATATAGGACAGACACTTCAGAACAAACTTCCGTTAGATTTTTTTGTTGTTGGGGGGGTGACTGTTCCATGTAGTGAATCTGTTATTAAATGCATTTGTATGGGCTGTTCTTTATGTTTAGTGCACTGTGTTCAGGTAATTAGTACATTAATTTGTACATACCATCAAACCTATATGTGAAAATGTATCCGTGTGTGTGTGTGTGTGTGACTAGTCAGTGGACAAGCCCTCACCTTCCCTAACCAGGGCAGGATACAACCAGAGTGAAAGAGGTGTTTGCAGGGCATCTCCCTCACTGTCTCCTGCTCCTCAAACTCCAGCAGACACACAGGACACTTCAGCCCTTTGTCTAGATGAGGGGGGGGAGAGAGCGAGTTCAATCCCACAGTCTGAAACATCCACAGACAATTGACTACACTTGCAGACTACAGAGGAAGTCGTGCTTGCAATTATGATTTAAAATGAAATTTGGTACCACGTGAGACAGCATAGCATTTTGATAGTAGCATATAATTCCCAAATGTTTTTCACAGGTAATTAGCTAGAGGGTAGCTTATTCGTGCAGCAGGACTCACCTGCTTGCTCTGGGGATATGACAACCACAGGTAAGGTTTGGACAGCTGTTTTAGCAGCTGGGGGAGGAAGACGCTGGTCCCAGTCCGACAGGTCAAACGCTCCCGAGTCAATGTCGAGGCCCTGCATCAAAGACCTACACAGAGGTCAACAGGCAATGTAACAGTAGGTGGTGGTAAGGCACAATAACGTTGGATGCCAACCACCGATAAACCCCACCGAAGAAAAAGAACAGGCAATGTCAGCACAGATATTTCACTGGATGTATAAATGTGAAGCATCCGCTTGGCATTTCCCCTCATTACCAAATATTGTAGTGAGAAGAAGCCCAATGCCCGGCAGAAGATGGAACAAGATAGATTTTAGCCGACATTCTGCAAATTTTCTCATCAATGACATTTTTTTCTCAAAGTTCTGTTCCCTAAACTAAAATCTGTTATGAACAGAGTGGATTAAGTTTTGTAGACTTTACCCTTTGCAAAAGTTCGTGATTGGCTCTGCCTCTATTGCTTGTTCTGTACACTATGACTAATTAGTTCCCATTGGAAAAGGCAGGCTGTGGTCTATCTTGATTTAGTTATAAAACATCTTCAATGTAAGTCTCTCAGTGGCAGACAGTTAATGTAGGATATTATAAAATACAGAATGGATTGTGTTGCATCACTTGGGTTGTTAGCTAATTAGTTAGATCTTTGAATCTCACCTAGCCAGTTCCAGTAGTGCATTCTGACGGTACTGTTCTTCGGGATTCGTTGGTTCACAGTCATGCTCATCAAAATAAGAAGCCATCTTCAGAATACCAATCTGTGGAGCGTCAATCAAACTATTTTCCTTAGCCACATTAGCTAACCATGAAGCTAATTTAATGACTCTTTTTGAATTTACGAAAAAGAGATTGAGCAAAATGACACTCAAAGCCCAAGCTACCTTCCAACCTCGAGTTGATTCGATAACGTTAGCAAGCTAGCTACACAGTTAGCTAGTTAGCTAATTCATTTAGCTAACCCCTATACTGCTCAACCGCTCTCTCATTGAGCTGTTTTAGCCAACTTGTCGAATACACAGAAATGTCCGTGAATACACGGTGCTATACTGCGACATCAAATTAAAGTCACACAAAAGTTGACTTACATTACCTGTGTTTTGTCATAACCTGAAATGTGCAGCAACTAGCCAGCTAGCTACACCACACTGTCTACCGGGTATGACAATGCACCATCACGTGACTTTTATCCGTCCTATCACACATTATGTGTGGGTGGGTGGGGTTTAGGATCTCTTTCTCTCGATTCAATTCAAAGGGCTTTATTGGCATGGGAGACATGTTTACATCGTCAAAGCAAGTCAAATATATAATAAATAAAAGTGAAATAAAACAATACAAAATTAACAGTAAACATTACACACACAAAAGTTCCAAAGGATTAGAGACATATCAAATGTCATATTATGGCTATGTACATTGTAACGACGTGCAAATAGTTACAGTAAAAAAGGGAAAATACATAAACATAAATATGGGTTGTATTTACAATGGTGTTTGTGCTTCACCGTTTTCCCTTTTCTTGTGGCAACAGGTCACAAATCGTGTTGCTGTGATGTCACACTGTGGTATTTCAAATCAAATCAAATCAAATTTTATTTGTCACATACACATGGTTAGCAGATGTTAATGCGAGTGTAGCGAAATGCTTGTGCTTCTAGTTCCGACAATGCAGTAATAACGAACAAGTAATCTAACTAACAATTCCAAAAAAACTACTGTCTTATACACAGTGTAAGGGGATAAAGAATATGTACATAAGGATATATGAATGAGTGATGGTACAGAGCAGCATAGGCAAGATACAGTAGATGATATCGAGTACAGTATATACATATGAGATGAGTATGTAAACCAAGTGGCGTAGTTAAAGTGGCTAGTGATACATGTATTACATAAGGATGCAGTCGATGATATAGAGTACAGTATCTACGTATGCATATGAGATGAATAATGTAGGGTAAGTAACATTATATAAGGTAGCATTGTTTAAAGTGGCTAGTGATATATTTACATCATTTCCCATCAATTCCCATGATTAAAGTGGCTGGAGTAGAGTCAGTGTCATTGACAGTGTGTTGGCAGTAGCCACTCAATGTTAGTGGTGGCTGTTTAACAGTCTGATGGCCTTGAGATAGAAGCTGTTTTTCAGTCTCTCGGTCCCAGCTTTGATGCACCTGTACTGACCTCGCCTTCTGGATGATAGCGGGGTGAACAGGCAGTGGCTCGGGTGGTTGATGTCCTTGATGATCTTTATGGCCTTCCTGTAGCATCGGGTGGTGTAGGTGTCCTGGAGGGCAGGTAGTTTGCCCCCGGTGATTCGTTGTGCAGACCTCACTACCCTCTGGAGAGCCTTACGGTTGAGGGCGGTGCAGTTGCCATACCAGGCGGTGATACAGCCCGCCAGGATGCTCTCGATTGTGCATCTGTAGAAGTTTGTGAGTGCTTTTGGTGACAAGCCGAATTTCTTCAGCCTCCTGAGGTTGAAGAGGCGCTGCTGCGCCTTCCTCACGATGCTGTCTGTGTGAGTGGACCAATTCAGTTTGTCTGTGATGTGTATGCCGAGGAACTTAAAACTTGCTACCCTCTCCACTACTGTTCCATCGATGTGGATGGGGGGGTGTTCCCTCTGCTGTTTCCTGAAGTCCACAATCATCTCCTTAGTTTTGTTGACGTTGAGTGTGAGGTTATTTTCCTGACACCACACTCCGAGGGCCCTCACCTCCTCCCTGTAGGCCGTCTCGTCGTTATTGGTAATCAAGCCTACCACTGTTGTGTCGTCCGCAAACTTGATGATTGAGTTGGAGGCGTGCATGGCCACGCAGTCGTGGGTGAACAGGGAGTACAGGAGAGGGCTCAGAACGCACCCTTGTGGGGCCCCAGTGTTGAGGATCAGCGGGGAGGAGATGTTGTTGCCTACCCTCACCACCTGGGGGCGGCCCGTCAGGAAGTCCAGTACCCAGTTGCACAGGGCGGGGTCGAGACCCAGGGTCTCGAGCTTGATGACGAGCTTGGAGGGTACTATGGTGTTGAATGCCGAGCTGTAGTCGATGAACAGCATTCTCACATAGAAATTCCTCTTGTCCAGATGGGTTAGGGCAGTGTGCAGTGTGGTTGAGATTGCATCATCTGTGGACCTATTTGGGCGGTAAGCAAATTGGAGTGGGTCAAGGGTGTCAGGTAGGGTGGAGGTGATATGGTCCTTGACTAGTCTCTCAAAGCACTTCATGATGACGGATGTGAGTGCTACGGGGCGGTAGTCGTTTAGCTCAGTTACCTTAGCTTTCTTGGGAACAGGAACAATGGTGGCCCTCTTGAAGCATGTGGGAACAGCAGACTGGTATAGGGATTGATTGAATATGTCCGTAAACACACCGGCCAGCTGGTCTGCGCATGCTCTGAGGGCGCGGCTGGGGATGCCGTCTGGGCCTGCAGCCTTGCGAGGGTTGACACGTCTAAATGTCTTACTCACTTCGGCTGCAGTGAAGGAGAGACCGCATGTTTTCGTTGCAGGCCGTGTCAGTGGCACTGTATTGTCCTAAAAGCGGGCAAAAAAGTTATTTAGTCTGCCTGGGAGCAAGACATCCTGGTCCGTGACTGGGCTGGGTTTCTTCCTGTAGTCCGTGATTGACTGTAGACCCTGCCACATGCCTCTTGTGTCTGAGCCGTGGAATTGAGATTCTACTTTGTCTCTGTACTGGCGCTTAGCTTGTTTGATAGCCTTGCGGAGGGAAACACCAAATAATGCATGCAGAATTAGAGAATACACACAGTAGATATGGGAGTTTATCAAAATTGGATTGTTTTCTAATTCTTTGTGAGTCTGTGTAATCTGAGGGAAATATGTGTCTTTAAAATGGTAATATATTTGGCACAAGGTTAGGAAGTGCCGCTAAGTTTCCACCTCATTTTGTTGCACATAGCTTGTCTTCTCCTGAGAGCCAGGTCTTCCTACGGCGGCCTCCCTCAGTAGCAAGGCCATGCTCTGTACATAGTCAAAGCTTTTCTTAATTTTGTGTCAGGTATTCTGCCACTGTGTACTTTCTGTTTAGGGCCAAATAGCATTCTAGTTTGATCTTTTCTTTTGTTAATTTTTTCTAATGTTTCAAGTAATTATCTTTATGTTTTCTCATGATTTTGTTGGGTCTAGTTGTGTTGCTGTCCTGGGATTATGTGGGGGCTGTTTGTGTTTGTGAACAGAGCCCTAGGACCAGATTGCATAGGGGACTATTCTCTAGGTTCATCTCTCAGTTGGTGATGGCTTTGATAATTAGCGGGTATTCTAATTCTGCATGCATTATTTGGTGTTTTACGTTCTTCATGGAGGATGTTTTTGCAGAATTCTGCATGCAGAGTCCCTTCTTGCCTTGTCTCATATCGTTCACAGCTTTGTGGACGTTACCTGTGGTGCTGATGTTTAGTCTGAGGTATGCATAGTTTTTGTGTGTCTAGATGGAATTTGTAGTCCTGGTAACTGGACCTTTTTCGGAATCTCTCTCTCTCGCAAATAAAAAGTAACTTTATGGTGTACAAATGTAAATTGTACACACAACTGTCAGTTGTACATGTAACGGATGTGAAATGGCTAGCTAGTTAGCGGTGGTGCGCGCTAATAGCATTTCAATCGGTGACGTCACTCGCTTTGAGACCTTGAAGTAGTGGTTCCCCTTGCTCTGCAAGGGCCGTGGCTTTTGTGGAGCGATGGGTAACAATGCTTCGAGGGTGACTGTTGACGTGTGCAGAGCGTCCCTGGTTCGCGCCCAGGTCGGGGCGAGGGGACGGACGTAAAGTCTATACTGTTACATACACACAGTTCAAAATAAAGATTCTCTGCAGATATATCTGGTCAATTCCTTTTATTTTACAATGCACTACAGTTTTACATATATATTTCAAATACTAGTATGTCAAGAGTAAACAACAAAAGGGCAAGGGAAGTCTGTAACAAATATAAAATACAAAAAACAGATATTGGACAACTGAAGATATGTGATTTCTCAGCACTGTTTTTTTGATACTGTACACATTGATTACCTGTAAGACAATGAATGAAAAATTAAATATAAATATTCACACTGCATTGCCCAAATTGGCCTCAAACATAACCGCATTTTATGTACATATCAAAATTATGTGCATTTTCATTTTTTCTTTGGACTGTAAAAACAAAGAATGAAATTATGAGAAGAAATTACTCAAAACATTTAATGAAAAATATAATTATGTGATGTCCCCTTACAGCTTAAATGGAATACTTTGAAACGGTCACACAATTCATCCAATGGGGATTTTTTACATTCCAAAGGCACAATATGTTTAATTTGAATTGACAAAACATTCACCTATACCAAATCTTATGGTGAGGCTGAAGCATTTCTGAGTATGAATGTGAAACCAGTGAGCCTGACCAACTAGGCCAGTTGAAGATGATGCCGAATGGGGAAGCAGCTGAGCTGGTGATGGTACCATTTCATTCAACGATCTACACACGGATCACAGAGCCTGAAATGCCTCTAAAAACAAACAATATCACAGATTGCATAGTTCAGAAAAGTCAACCCACAAAACCTAGTTTGAGCTTAGGTGGAAAACCTACAGCCTGAGTGCCAGTCTGTTTGTGCCATCATCATGCCAACTCCTTGTCACTCATTATCATGCCAAATGTTTGGCTTGACAATGACAGCAATGTATTTGACAAAAGCACAAACAGATCTGGGACCAGGCTAGAAAACCTCACTCTTTATCTTCCGCCACTATTTCTGTCTTGACTGACTCCTTATTTCCTCAGAGGTCTCGCCTGCCCCTGTGTCTATCTCCATCCTCCATCTTCATTTCTTCCATGTCTTTTGCTCTGACAGACATTCTTGGATCCTAAGGCCCTGAGGTGGGTTGCCCTGCAGCAGGTTGCTCTCCGTTGTCAGGTCCAGATGCTGACCATACAATAATCCCAATGATGATGGCTGCCATGACGACCCCTACGCCAGTCAGCAACACTTTCATCTTCATGTGTTCCCACCACTTCTGCTGTTTCACTTTCCGAGCAGACTTTGAGAAAGCTTTACTCTGAAATCACATCATCATAAGATGTTAAAAGTTAGTCCGATGTTCATGCCAAGACCCTATGCCCCCCCCCCCCCTCCTGAATATGGAGTGTATTCTATATATCTGCAATTGAGGCTGCGCTGCATTGTATATATTTTAAACTCCAGAAAGAAACTATTATGTCATGAAACCCACCATTTTCTGACAATTCGGTAGACAGAAGTCTTTAGTTACAGTGCACACTACTTTCTCAATGTTTTTTCCAAAGAATCTAGACTGGTGTTTTTTTTTCTTGGCACTGCTGTTTTGTTTATCCCAGTTACCCAGTCAGCCAGCCAGCAAGTCCTCAAAGAACTATGACAGTGTCCCACATGGCACCCTATTCCCTTTATAGTGCACTATTTTTTACCAGAGCCTCGTCAAAAGTAGTACACTATATAGGGAATATGGTGTGATTTGGGGCACAGCCACAGTCAGCCGCTCAGTGCGTTCTCAGAGAACTACAGCGCATTCGGGAACTATTCAGACCCCTTTACTCTTCCACATTTTGTTATGTTACGGCCTTATTCTAAAATGTATTAAATTGTTTTTTCCCCTCATCAATCTACACACAATACCCCATAATGACAAAGCAAAAACTATTATTTTTGTATATATTTTTTTACAAATGTATAAAATAAAAATAAAAACTGAAATAGACATTTACATAAGTAATCAGACCCTTTACTCAGTACTGTATTGAAGCACCTTTGTCAATGATTAAAGCTTTGAGTCTTCTTGGGTATTACACTACAAGCTGTGCACACCTGCAGATTCTCTCAAGCTTTGTCAGGTTGAATGGGGAGTGTCGCTGCATAGCTATCTACAGGTCTCTCCAGAGATGTTTCGATCAAGTTCAAGGTCTGGCTCAGTCTGGGCCACTCAAGAACATTCAGAGACTTGTCCCGAAGCCACTCCTGCGTTGTCTTGGCTGTGTGCTTAGGGTTATTGTCCTAATGGAATTTGAACCTTCGCCCTAGTCTGAGGTCTTGAGTGGTCTGGACCAGACTTTCATCAAAGATCTCTCTGTACATTGCTCCGTTCATCATTCCCTTGATCCTGACTAGTCTCCCAGTCCCTGCTGCTGAAAAACATCCCCACAGCATGATGCTGCCACCACCATGCTTCACTGTAGGGATGGTGCCAGGTTTCCTCCAGACGTGATGCTTGGCATTCAGGCCAAAGAGTTCAAACTTGGTTCGTCAGACCAGAGAATCTTGTTTTTCATGGTCTGAGAGTCCTTTCTATTCCTTTTTGCAAAATCCAAACGGGCTGTCATGTGCATTTTACTGAGGAGTGGCTTCTGTCTGGCCACTCTACCATAAAGTCCTGACTGGTAAAGTGCTGCCGAGATGGTTTTCCTTCTGGAAGGTTCTCCCATCACCACAGAGGAACTCTGGAGCTCTGTCAGAGTGACCATCGGGTTCTTGGTCATCTCCCTGAACAAGGCCCTTCTTTCCCAATTGCTCAGTTTGGCCGGGCAGTCAGCTCTAGAGAGAGTCTTGATGGTTCCAAACTTATTCCATTGAAAAATGGAGGCCACTGTGTTCTTGGGGACCTTCAATGTTGAAGACATTTTTTGGTACCCTTCCCCAGATCTGTGCATCGACACAATCCTGTCTCGGAGCTCTACGGACAATTGCTTCAACGTCATGGCTTGGTTTTTGCTCTGAGATGCACTGTCAACTGTGGGACATAATATAGACGTGTGTGCCTTTCCAAATTATGTCCAATTAATTGAATTTACAGGTGGACTCCAATCACGTTGTAGAAACATCTCAAAGATGATCAATGGAAACAGGATGCACCTGAGCTCAATTTCAAATCTCATAGCAAAGGGTCTGAATACTTAAATAAGGTATTTCTAAAAATCTGTTTTTGCTTTGTCATTATGAGGTATTGTGCGTAGATTGATGAGATTAAACAAATAATTATATTTTAAGAATAAGGCTGTAACATAACATAACACATAACTCCCCAGCCGGCCTGGCTGGGGAGTGATGTGGGAACGCTGCGACCTGGTTGGTTGACCCCAGGGTTGACCAGGACGGACATGTGCCCTGTGGCACGTCCTGGACACCCCTCTCATAATACAGTGGGAGACCAGTGGGTTTCATTAATCTTACAACAATAGGAAATACCTTTCTAAAAATATCACTGCAAACCACAATCAGGATGTAAATTGTCCATTATTTTTTGCCTCCAACTCCACCTAATGTGTATTTATAGACAGCAATATGACATTTCCTGGCTATTCCCTGGACTCGTATGGAACATTGGAAAACTACCATGAGACACACCAAAGAAGAATTCCAAAGGAGAAACCTTTTGTGCTATTGTGTCTCTCTGAAACCCACCTAAGGTTTTACCGGTATTATAGCATTGCAATCATCAAAGTACGGCCTTCAAAGTCAGTATCTTAAAATTATGTTTGTGTTTTATATTAAGTCATGATTTGGTTCCATTAAGACGTCTCTTATTACACCTCTTAATTTAGGGTACGTCCCAAATGGCACCTTATTCCCGATATAGTGCACTTCTTTTGACCCGAGCCCTATAGGCCCTGTTCAAAGGTAGTAGACTATCGAGGAATACGGTGCCATTTGGGGAGCACCCATAAAGTACAACAATCACCTTCTCCAGAAGTTCGTCTGCCCTGTTATCAAGATCTCCCAGCTTGCCTGACCTCTCGGCAGCCTTGTTGAGGTTATCTAGCATGATCACCTTCACCTCCTCCACCTCATCCTGGGCCTGCTGCAGGCGGTTCTTCCCATTCTCCTGAACACACAACAAACAAGTTGAGGTTAATGGAAGATACATCCTGGTAAGGCCACATGACTTAGTTGGAACCACTTCTGATTTTGTGCATATTTGATGTATGATTTACAAGTATTGATTGACACAATGAATAGCTCACATACATTTTTTCAACATCTGTCCCCGTCTTTGTGTTACCATCTTAAAGGTGATATTTTATATAATTAACAACAGCGCATTGTTCACATTAACATGAATTATTAGTCATAATGGCTGAGAGATTAAGCTTCCATAGGGGGAAAACAGGACAGAACAGGAAGATGACGGCCAACAACTGATCTGGGGCAGGTGAGCCTGGACATCTGGATGACTTGGACGGTTCCGTTTACTGTAAGCTCTGACTTTCTGAAGGAACATGGTGGCACGCTACAGCTTTACAAACAAATAACCACTTTAGCCTGGGGGAACAAAGGTTGGACAACCCACTGTGACAACCCACCAAAATCTACTATAGCGGCCACATCCTAACCGTGAGATGTGCACGCTTCACTTAACTTTCAGGGAAATACATTGATTGATATCAATGGAAGGCTTGAACGAAGACTCACAAATCTCAAGATAGGATTCAGGCCTACATGTACTGTAGGCGAATAAGAAGGCCTACTTAAAACAGGATATTTAGGCAGTATAATAATAGACTGAACAATAACATAATTTATATCCTGACGGGACTATCCCTGACTTTTTTCCCTCTGTGCCGGACAGGGAAGTGAGTGTTTCAGCAGTCAAGGATGCTGACTGCGCTGACACTTACAGGAAACCAAGAGAACAAACAAAACAAGTACAATCTCAGTGACTCCATATCTCACTGTCAATAACACCCTTTCAGACTCACAGAACCGGAATGAGATATGGCCAGGTTAGAACACTAGTTCAGTGCCCTCGTAGAGACAAGTTAGGACTAGCTGTTATACATTACCGCTCAATACATCATGAGTTATACAAGTTTTAATGAAAGGTGCATTTCTTTCCCATTTGTATTTACTATTACAGCTGTCATATGGTGAATAGGCTACTGGTTTGCTTTGGTGAAATTGGATTGAAACATACATTTTGAGGAAATGCGTTTCACTGTTTTAGTTCGGCCCCCACCAATTCAGTTTTCATAGCTGAGGAATAGTCTGTGTTTAAAAATCAACCGGCGACAAAATCTTAACACAGGAACTGCTGCCTTTTCCAGTTCTCCTCCTTGCTTCCTTCCTCCCTTCACTCCCTTCCTCACTCACTCACTCCAGCCTCAACAGAGTACCTAGCATTTAGCTAGGAAACCCCCTCTCACAAATCGACAATATGTATTTTTTACATGTCTCGTTCAATCAAGCGGACAGGGATAGTCTGCTCATGGACTTTACAGATATGTATAGGATAGACGAACATACCTGGGTCTATATCTGTTATCCACAGAATACACATTGTAATTTCATCAACTAGCATAATAGAACATATCTAACCATTTAAGTTTGGTTGATTGAGTGCTACTCTAACTTATTAACCTGACCCTCTAATGACACTTACAAACCATTTTCATAACAACTCACATGGGTCTGTATAAAATAATCTATTTGCATGAATTTGTTTGAATTGTGTATGATCTCTCATAAATTAAAACCAAAACTAAAATAAAAAAGGTAATATTATGACTGTAGCACACGGACTTTAAATAAGGTGTATTTTACATAAAATCAGTCAAGTTCAATGTGGGAAAACGGTCTAATGTAATTCAACGCAAGGCTGTAGCTTAATGTAGTGACAGTCACAACAACAACAAACGCTTCTGAGCCTACGGGTACCGTGTGTGCAATAGGTGCAGAAACTAAATTATGAAACCATAAACATATTAATATACTATTTTTTATTATTTAATTTGCTGAAAATAAAAATATATATAAACATACCATTGTTCTCCCGTCACTATCTCTATTCCTGTCCAAAACTGTCACCGAAACCAATGCATTGAGAGAAGCGTCTTGGCATAAACCTTTGTGTCAGAACAAACGTTGCGTTTAACCAAGGTGGCTTTCAGATATCGCAAAGTTGATCTTCACCCTCTCTCATTTGTAGTTGATTATAGTTAGTTTCTATCTTTCTTTTAGTCGATATTCTTTCTTTTTCCTGGTCTGGTCTCTCACGCTTTCACTGCAGTCTGCTGGTCGGGTCGGGTGACACTTTCCCACACTACCCCTATCTGGAAGTCAACAGAACAGACCCTTTGACGTCGTGGCCTTACGTCACTGTATTTGAATGATGGGTATTTGATCATGGATCAGACTTTCTAGGTGAAAGGGAAAAACGTACACCTCGCCTATACCATTTAAACTTCTACTACTCTATTGTAGAGTCTTGTAAATGATATATTCATATTCAGCCATTTACTTTGACTTTTCTTTCACCACAGCCTACAATGACAGTAGCTAGTCTAATGAGTATATGACCATAGTCAGCCTTTTGATTAAGCATCAAACACATAGAAGGGATTGAAAAAAAAAAACACACAATGTAATGAAATTAAACATTTTAGGACAATTTGGTAGCCATTCAACATGCTCCAAAACTCAAACAATGGGGTCCCAGTCTGTGTTCACTGTCACCAATGATCAGTATATGGTGGCTCTCAGTGGTGGAAAAAGTACTCAATTGTCATACTTGAGTAAAAGTAAAGACACCTTAATAGAAAATGACGAAAGTAAAAGTGAAAGTCACCCAGTAAAATACTACTTGAGTAAAAGTCTAAAAGTATTTGCTTTTAAATATACCTAAGTATTAAAAGTAAACGGAATTGTTCAAATGTACTTAAGTATCAAAAGTAAAAGTATAGACCATTTCAAAATCCATTATATTAAGCAAAACAGATTGCACAATTTTCTTATATTTTTATTGATGGATATCCAGGGGCACACTCCAACACATAATTTAGAAACAAAGCATTTGTGTTTAGTGAGCACCAGATTAGAGGCAGTAGGGATGACCATGTATGTTCTCTTGATAAGTGTGTAAATTCGACCATTTTACTGTCAAAATATAACAGGTACTTTTAGGTGTCAGGAAAAATTAAGAAGGAAAAAGTACATTATTTTTCTTTAGGAATGTAGTGAAGTAAAAGTAAAAGTTGGTAAAAAAATATAAATAGTAAAGTACAGATAGCCCAAAAAAATACTTAAGTAAAAATACTTAAAAGTACTACTTAAATACTTTACACCACTGGTGGCTCTGAAAACATGGTGTTATAGGCAACCAACTGCCATCCAAAATTCCTTGTTCTTCTAGTGTCCACCCTGTTCTGTTAATACTATTGTATCATTCTAGCTGAACCCAAAAAGGTCAATGTGTGGTTTCCTTACTCTGTTATACTGCAGTTATAATACATAACAAATAGCGCTAGCCATAATAGTTATAGTCGATGAAAACCTACATTCCACTTATGACAACTGACATACAGTAACAGAGTCATAATATTACACTTTCAAACAGGACATATAAGAGAGGAAGCGAGGAGTGGAGTTAGAGATCACAAACCACACTTGAAAAAATAAACATGAAATTGAAAGTGAAGTAATAACAGTAAGAGGAAGTAGAGCTTTTCTCACAGTTAAACAAACAACAAAAATGTATATTCCATTTGCTAGTGACTGCCCAACATTGCAGTAGGGACTTGCAGTCAGAGTAATTTGATCACTGAGTTGAATGCATATTATTTCATGACTTCAACATAACAACTATAAATAAAACCAAAACAGGAACACGAATGTGAACGGAAACCATGCTTTTTGTCAGATTGCACTATACATGTATATGCTTGGTATGTTTGTAATCAAGGTCATGCAAGACGTCGGTGGTCCTCCAATATGACATTAAAGCAACACTAACATTAGGTTTTCATATATGTTCATTAACTGTCCTTTAATTGAAATTACACTAAAGAAAAAATAAATAGGTTACCTAAGGAGGTAGGATTTTCTCTGGTAAACATGAATAAGAGCTATAACCCTGGCTGCCTGCTATGGCTTTATCAGAGCAGACTAGAATTGACCCCAGGGTTGGGCCCCTGATTGTGTTGGGGGCAGGGATGGACTGGGACCTCAAAGTAACACACTGCTAATTTTCCCCTTGAGGCCACCATTATTAGGCCATTAATGATAATTCTATGCAAAACCCCCAAATTAGACTGATCCACTGGGTTAAAGATGGACCGGCCCATCATGGCATTTACCTAAACTGGCTAATGGCCAGTATGTTTCTGTATGAGGGTAGATGACAGCCACCACGTGAGGCTGTGCCATGTCGTGTGGTACTAACCAGACTCTCTCAGGCCCGGTTTACAATGGGTCAATTCTGGGTCCGCTCCACACCAACACCAAGAACATATTCAGCCCAGTCTGGCCTCCCTCTCCATCATTGTGCAATATGGAGAATTTAGGATGATGTTATGCTGTGTTCAAAACAACTGGGAACTCAGAAATCATATACTTACGACTTCAGTTCATTCAAAACAACTGGGAACTCTGGGGGAAAAAAACAAGCTCTGACTGGGAAAAATCTATTCGAACGGTATTCCAACTCGGAATTCCAACTCAGGAACTCGGGCCTCTTTTTACAGCTCCGACTTTCCTACCTGAAGATCACGGGTGTCAGGACTTGAATTCAAAACTTGTTTGAGTTACCAGTTGTTTTAAATGCACCATTAGTCACAGCCACATAACTTCAAAACAGAATCCAGACAGAATGCCTACTTACCATTTCCTATATAGTATAAATGGACTCTCACTTTCTAACATCAGAATCTGTTGTTTCAGGATCTCATGATGATTGGTCATGTGTGTAAAATGTAATGTGAGTGGCTCCAAGTAAATATAACATTTGCACTTTATCAAATCAAATGTCGGAGTGACATAGCCTAAATACAGTAGAATAGAATACAGTATATACAGTTGAAGTCGAATGTTTACATAGATTTAGGTTGGAGTTATTAAAATTCGTTTTTTCAACCACTCCCACAAATTTCTTGTTAACAAACTATAGTTTTGGCAAGTCGATTAGGACATCTACTTTGTGCATGACACAAGTCATTTTTCCAACAGTTGTTTACAGACAGATTTCACTTATAATTGACTGTATCACAATTCCAGTGGGTCAGAAGTTTAAATACACTAAGTTGACTGTGCCTAGAAAATTCCAGAAAATGATGTCATGGCCATAGAAGCTTCTGATAGGCTAATTGGCATCATTTGAGTCACTTGGATGTGTACCTGTGGATGTATTTCAAGGCCTACCTTCAAACTCAGTGCCTCTTCGCTTGACATCATGGGAACTTTTTGGAGAAATGTCCTCTGGTCTGACGAAACAAAAATAGAACTGTTTGGCCATAATGACCATCGTTATGTTTGGAGGAAAAAGGGGGAGGCTTGCAAGCAGAAGAACACCATCCCAACCGTGAAGCATGGGGGTGGCAGCATCATCTTGTGGGAGTGCTTTGCTGCAGGAGGGACTGGTGCATGCCACAAAATAGATGGCATCATGAGGCAGGAAAATTATGTTGATATATTGAAGCAACATCTCAAGACATCAGTTAAAGTTAAAGCTTGGTCACAAATGGGACTTCCAAATGGACAATGACGCCAAGCATACTTCCAAAGTTGTGGCGAAATGGCTTAAGGACAACAAAGTCAAGGTTTTGAAATGGCCATCACAAAGCCCTGACCTCAATCATCTAGAAAATGTGTGGGTAGAACTGAAAAAGTGTGTGCGAGCAAGGAGGCCTACACACCTGCCTCAGTTTCAACAGCACTGTCAGGAGAAATGGGCCAAAATTCACCCAACTTATTGTGGGAAGCTTGTGGAAGGCTACCCGAAACGTTTGACCCAAGTGAAACAATTTAAAGGTAATGCTATCAGATACTAATTGAGTGTATGTACACTTCTGACCCACTGGGAATGTGATGTAAGAAATAAAAGCTGAAAGAAATCATTCTTTCTACTATTATTCTGACATTTCACATTCTTAAATTAAAGTGGTGATCCTAACTGACCTAAGACAGGGCATTTTTACTAGGATTAAATGTCAGGAATTGTGAATAACTGAGTTTAAATGTATTTGGCTAAGGTGTATGTAAACTTCTGACTTCAACTGTACATATGAGATGAGTAAAGCAAAAATATGTAAACATAATTAAAGTGACTAGTGTTCCATTATGAAAGTGGCCAGTAGCAGGGTGATGTAACCGGTTGGAAGCCGCCTAATGATGGATATTTAACAGTTGGATGGCCTTGAGCTGTTTTTCAGTCTCTCGGTCCCAGCTTTGATGCACCTGTAAGGACCTCGCCTTCTGGATTATAGTGGGGTGAACAGGCAGTGGCTTGGGTGGTTGTTGCCCTTGATGGTCTTTTTGGCCTTCCTGTAACATCGGGTGCTGTAGGTGTCCTGGAGGGCAGGTAGCTCTAGAGAGCTCTGTGGTTACGGGCGATGCAGTTGCTGTACCAGGCGGTGATACAGCCCGACCGGATGCTCTTAATTGCTGTAAAAATGTTTTTGGGGGGTTTCTTAGGTTGAAGAGGCGCTGTTGTGTCTTCTTTACCACACTGTCTGTGTGGGTGTACCATTTCAGATCATCAGAAATGTGTACGCCGAGGAACTTGAAAATGTCCACATACTCCACTGCGGTCCCATCGATGTGGATAGGGGCGTGCTCTCTCTGCTGTTTCCTGAAGTCCACGATCCATTCCTTTTTTTTGTCGACATTGAGTGAGTTATTTTCCTGGCACCACACTCCCAGGGCCCTCACCTCCTCTCTGTAGGCTGTTGTGTTGTCTGCAAACTTGATGATTGAGTTGGAGGAGTGCGTGGCCACGCAGTCATGGGTAAACAGGGAGTACAGGAGGGGGCTGAGCATGCACCCTTGTGGGGCCCCGTGTTGAGGATCAGCTAAGTGGAGGTGTTGTTTCTGACCTTCATCACCTGGGGGCGGCCCGTCAGGAAATCCAGGACCCAGCTGCACAGGGCGGGGTTCAGACCCAGGGCCCCGAGCTTAATAATGAGCTTGGAGGGTACTAAACTCAGCAAAAAAAAGAAACGTCCCTTTTTTAAGACCCTGCCTTTCAAAGATAATTCGTAAAAATCCAATTAACTTCACTGTAAAGGGTTTAAACACGGTCTCCAATGCTTGTTCAATGAACCATTAACAATTAAAAAACATGCACCTGTGGAACGGTCATTAAGACACTAACAGCTTACAGACGGTAGGCAATTAAGGTCACAGTTATGAAAACTTAGGACACTAAAGAGTCCTTTCTACTGACTCTGAAAAACACCAAAATAAATATGTCCAGGGTCCCTACTCATCTGCGTGAACATGCCTTAGGTATGCTGGAAGGAGGCATGAGGGCTGCAGATGTGGCCAGGGCAATGAATTGCAATGTCCATACTGTGAGATGTCTAAGACAGCGCTACAGGGAGACGGGACGGACAGCTGATCATCCTCGCAGTGGCAGACCACGTGTAACAACACTTGCACAGGATTGGTGCATCACACCTGCGGGACAGGTACAGGATGGCAACAACTGCCCGAGTTACACCAGGAACGCACAATCCCTCCATCAGTGCTCAGACTGTCTGCAATAGGCTGAGAGAGGCTGGACTGAGGGCTTGTAGGCTTGTTGTAAGGCAGGTCCTCACCCGACATCAACGGCAACAATATCGCTTATGGGCACAAACCCACCGTCGCTGGACCAGACAGGACTGGCAAGAAGTGCTCTTCACTGACGAGTCACGTTTTTGTCTCAACAGGGGTGATGGTCAGATTCACGTTTATCGTCGAAGGAATGAGTGTTACACCGAAGCCTGTACTCTGGAATGGGATCGATTGGAGGTGGAGGGTCTGTCATGGTCTGGGGCGGTGTGTCACAGCATCATCGGACTGAGCTTGTTGTCATTGCAGGCAATCTCAACGCTTTGCGTTACAGGAAAGACATCCTCCTCCCTCATGTGGTACCCTTCCTGCAGGCTCATCCTGACATGACCCTCCAGCATGACAATGCCACCAGCCATACCGCTCGTTCTGTGCGTGATTTCCTGCAAGATAGGAATGTCAGTGTTCTGCCATGGCCAGCGAAGAGCCCGTCTCTCAATCCCATTGAGCACGTCTGGGACCTGTTGGATCGGAGGGTGAGGGCTAGGGCAATTCCCCCCAGAACTGGTAACTTGCAGGTGCCTTGGTGGAAGAGTGGGGTAACATCTCACAGCAAGAACTGGCAAATCTGGTTCAGTCCATGAGGAGGAGATGCACTGCAGTACTTAATGCAGCTGGTGACCACACCAGATACTGACTGTTACGTTTGACTGTTACTTTGTTCAGGGACACTTTATTCAATTTCTGTTAGTCACATATCTGTGGAACTTGCTCAGTTTATGTCTCAGTTGTTGGGTCTTATGTTAATACAAATATTTACATGTTAAGTTTGCTGAAAATAAACTCAGTTGACAGCGAGAGGACGTTTATGATATTGAATGCGGAGCTATAATCAATGAACAGAATTCTTACATACCTGTAAGTATTCCTCTTGTGCACATGGGAGAGAGCAATGGGCAGTGCAATGGCGATTACATAGTCTGTGGATCTATTGGGGCAGTAAGCAAATTGAAGTGGGTCTAGGGTGTAAGGTAGAGGTGATATGATCCTTAACTAGCCTTTCAAAGCACTTCATGATGACAGAAGAGAGTGCTACGGAGCGATTCATTTGGTTCCGTTACCTTTGCTTTCTTGGGTACAGGAACAATGGTGGACATCGTGAAGCCAATGGGGATAGCAGACTGGGATAGGGGAAGATTTAATATGTCCTGAAACACTCCAGCCAGCTGGTCTGCGCATGCTCTGAGGACGTGGCTAGGGATGCTGCCTGGACCGGCAGCCTGCGAGGGTTAACACGCTTAAATGTCTTACTCATGTCGGCCGCGGAGAGCCCACAGACCTTGGTAGTGGGCCGCATCGGTGGCACAGTGTTATCCTCAAAGCGTGCAAAGGTGTTTCGCTTGTCCGGAAGCAAGACGTTGGTGTCTGCGACATGGCTGGTTTTCACTTTGTAGTCCATAATTGTCTGTAGACCCTGCCACATACGTCTCATGTCTTAGCCGTTGAATTGTGACTCTACTTTGTCTCTATACTGACGTGCCTGTTTAATTGCGTTACTTAGGGAATAACTACACTGTTTGTGTTCTGCTATATTCCCAGTCACCTTGCCATGGTTGAATGCATTGGTTCACGCTTTCAGTTTTGCGCAAATGCTGCCATCTATCCATGGTTTCTGGTTAAGGTAGGTTTTAATGGTCACAGTGGGTACAACATATCCTATACACTTCCTGAAAAACTCACCGTATCCGTCAATGTTATTCTTAGAGGCTACCCGGAACATATCTGTGCTTTGTTAAAACCCCTCAAATTCATTGTTGGAGATAAACAAGAGTAGAGAGGATGTCAAAGTTGAATCAGTGCTATTGTGAAAAATAATGTGTCATCAGATTTCCAACTGCTGTGATCCATCATACAGTACAACACTTGAGACATTGTGATTAAAGATAACATTGTAGATCACATCCAAGCAACCTCATCCCTCTTCCCGTCTGAGATCTGTGCTGTGAGATATCACACATTGATGGAGATTTGGAGAGGTCTATGCATGGTGAGTAAAAATCCTAAAAGTAAGCACCCACTGGAAAATCAAATACACTGCTCAAAAAAATAAAGAACACTTAAACAACACAATGTAATTCCAAGTCAATCACACTTCTGTGAAATCAAACTGTCCACTTAGGAAGCAACACTGATTGACAATAAATTTCACATGCTGTTGTGCAAATGAAGTAGACAACAGGTGGAAATTGTAGGTAATTAGCAAGACACCCCCAATAAAGGAGTGGTTCTGCAGGTGGTGACCACAGACCACTTCTCAGTTCCTATGCTTCCTGGCTGATGTTTTGGTCACTTTTGAATGGCGGTGCTTTCACTCTAGTGGTAGCATGAGACGGAGTCTACAACCCACACAATTGGCCATTAGGTACCGAGATGAGATCCTCAGACCCCTTGTGAGACCATATGCTGGTGCGTTTGGCCCTGGGTTCCTCCTAATGCAAGACAATGCTAGACCTCATGTGGCTGGAGTGTGTCAGCAGGTCCTGCAAGAGGAAGGCATTGATGCTATGGACTGGCCCGCCCGTTCCCCAGACCTGAATCCAATTGAGCACATCTGGGACATCATGTCTCGCTCCATCCACCAACGTTGCACCACAGACTGTCCAGGAGTTGGCGGATGCTTTAGTCCAGGTCTGGGAGGAGATCCCTCAGGAGACCATCCGCCACCTCATCAGGAGCATGCCCAGGCGTTGTAGGGAGGTCATACAGGCACGTGGAGGCCACACACACTACTGAGCCTCAATTTGACTTGTTTTAAGGACATTACACCAAAGTTGGATCAGCCTGTAGTGTGGTTTTCCACTTTAATTTTGAGTGTGACTCCAAATTCAGACCTCCATGGGTTGCTAAATTTGATTCCCATTGATAATTTGTGTGTGATTTTGTCAGCACATTCAACTATGTAAAGAAGTGTTTAATAAGAATATTTAATTCATTCAGATGTAGGATGTGTTATTTTAGTGTTCCCTTTATTTTTTGGGGCAGTGTATATAGTCCAAGAAAATACTGTTAAGGATTCCACCAAAGATATTAAATATTAGTTTAAAAACTCTTGTAACACTGACTGTTGTGGTAATGGCTCAACTATTCTGTTCTGTCAACTCAAAGAAAGCTCTTCTTCAAGACTTCCTAGTTTCCGCTTAGCTTATTAAGTGATCTTAGTAGTAAGAACACAGTAAAAACAATTAAGGAATTTCCCATGGTGCATTCAACAACTGTACCAACCTCTTTGTGTTCGTTTTACTGTGTCTTCCTCTTGTGACCCTATGATCAGGCAGAAAACATTTGAGATAACAGAATAATTAACAAAATCACTGTGGAAGTAAATGCTATTTATTCTATAATTAATCAGATATAACATGATTGAACTCCAATGAATGAAAAACAAAATAATAGAATTCTATAGCAATTGAAACTGGCCCAAATTCCCAATACATCCTACTTGTCTAAAATACAATTATAGCTCTAAACCACATATCTACTGATAGGACTCTGGGGGGGGGGGGGGGGGGGGGGGTCCATATAATTGTATTTAATTGGTTTTGTTGATTAAAAACATCAATACAGTCATATGAAAAACAAAAAAGAAAAGATGTTCAGTAGGGATGAGCAAATATAACAATAAATAGCCTCAAATTAACCTCATTGTTACACTACTGGAATGGTTTAGGGCCCCATGTGGGTGCTTTACAAATGTATATACAGGTATGATAACTATAAACAAGCATGGGAGTTAACTCCTTGACCTCCCCAAAGCATGGCTGGTATTGTAACATTGGAGTGGACAGTGAGATGAGTTCAAACCCACAAGTAGTTAAAGAATACAGGTGGGCCTACCAAAAGCTACTATGCAAAGCTATGAGATGGCTGACAGTAGTCCTAGGAGCTTGAGACACTCGTTTGGACCAGCAAGGGGAGTTGTTAGCTGTTCAATTCCACCTCTCTCACAACAGGTTGTCTGGAGTTAGCCAGAGTTTCCAAGGCCTGAGTACATGGACCATGAGAACTCACATTAAGTCATGACATGAGTTCCCGCAGTTTGTGTATGATGGAGTATCAGGTCATGGAGAGAGGTCAAAAGGCTCTCATGCTTCTTCAGACTCTCCATTCCCCTTTCTTTCACTATACCATTGCAGCTAAGTTTTCCCCATCTTTCAAAACAAACAAAACCCACTGACATCCTCTCTAGCAACCAGCTCAGCTAAAATCCATTGAAACACAGTGGGGAAAAACATTACTAGTTTGATCTTTTAGTAGGTTTGGGAAGTGGGGGAACAGGGGAGCTGGTTGGGATGACGCCAGTGCTGAGCAGTACGATGATGAGGATTATGACGAGGACAATGACCACGATCACCACCCACAGCTTCATGTTCTTCCACCAGTAGGAGCGAGCCACCTTCTGGGACGTGTGCTTGAAGTCCTCAGCCTGAGGGAGAGATAGGACGCTACTAGGAACACGCTCACAGACGTTCTACCATTTGCAACGTTTTGCAGTAATCGATGCTTTGTAAACTGCAGATATGTAGTCTACACATTTCAGAGAGTTTGTGGCCTGCAATTTGATAAAATTGTTTATATATATATAAAACATTTTTTTTTTTTTTAAATGTACACCTTGAACAAACCCACATCATGGTTCACTCTTTAGGTCCATTAAATACTTTACGTATCAGTAATTGGATGTACTATCAGTAATTGGATGTACTACTACGTTATAGTAGATGTTAAGTGAGGACAAATGAATGCAGTGAGGAGCACATGATGAGGAGAGAGACAATGTAGAACTGAGATGTATAGAGATGTGGAGCAGTGTTGCAGGACTGACTGACCCCAGCCTGCAGGTCCTCTGACTTGCCCATCAAGTCATCCAGCCTCTCTCCCCGGGCCAGGATCCGGTCCACGTTCTGGGTCATGATGTCCTTCACTCCCTCCACCTGAGACTGCAGGGTCCTCACCTTGTCCTGCTCCACCACCTCTCCCTGCTCCTGGAGATCAACAGACAGAGACAGACAGAGGCGAGAGAGGTCAATGACGAAAATACACTTCAGCAGTCATCCAGCACGTGTTTTCATAAACTGAGGATATCTGTGTGAAATATAGACCATCAAGACAATAGTAAAGAACTCAAATGCTGCTAGTGGGCTGACTGGGGTTATGGTGTAGATTATTCCTACAAAGCCTTATCAACAATCCATTAACAGTAGTAAGAAGAGAACCCTGTGGGGAAGTTTTACACCTGTATCACTTCTCAAATAACCTTTTACGGTCTAGTCAGAAGAATGTCCATATCTTTATGTCATAGCTGCCTTTGAATGATCACGTAAGACCTGCACAAAAATAACAGATGCACACAAGATCCAATGAAAATCTATGTCAGGAATATATATTTTAAATAGGCACATTTAAATTGACAGTACATGTCTGAAGGTCCCTGTAAGCCAGGAAATGCTATTTTTGACATCCAGAACCAGTTAGTTTTCTGAGGAACTTCACTACACTCAAAAGTGCAAAAGAATCGATTAGACGTTGCTGACGTGTTAGGCTTTGTATGCGAGACAAAGAGAAAGGAGTGAGTGTGCATGTTGCAATTATTTTTTTCTTTCTCCAAACCCCATGAGCAGGCTCACCGGCCTAAAAAACACAGGCGTCTCCAGGAAACGGTAAACTTTGCTGCGTCACAACCTGGCTCCCTCCCTCCCCCTCCCCCCTCAGTCTCCTCCCTCGTTCCTTCACAACCTGCTTTCCCCTGACACAGGGCTTTGCCTGTATGAGGCCCACTAAATGGTCGACTGCTATCAAATGACAAGTCCCACCAAGAGAGAAACATTACATACTGACAAAGGAAGTTCACTGGCGTTAGAGAGTTTAGCAGACTACACACATTATCTTATTCAAATACTTGAGAAACAGGCCTTTTGAAGCTTTGAAAGTCCTTCAACTGGTTAGAGATTCAAACTCACAACACACAGCACTACCTCGGCATGACGGCTGTCCTTGACAGAGATACATCAAACAGATGTTCGCTGACATGAGGAAATGTAGATGAATCATTTCCTCATCATGTAGATGAATTATGGATCTTTGGTCAGTAAATAAGTGCCAGTCTGTTTGTGATATGACAACTCCTTGGCATGCCAAACATGTTGAACAGGGGTTAAGCACTTGATTTGTGTTCCACTTTGCTCTAAAATGTACTTGTAAATACCAAGTCATTTCCCTCACATTTTGGTCAGTTACAATATGCAAATGAAAATGTATCAGGTTTTAATTTTTGTTCTAAAGTGCATCTCATGGATATTGTGGACGGACTCATGAATCAGACATTTATGTTTAAGTTATCTCTGAACCTCAACCCAGAACCAAACTCTTGGGTACACGCTGGCCTGTGTCTAGCTAATGGATTTTGGATAAACTAATGCTGAAGAGCCTATCAAGTGGTCTGTCTACAATCTACCCTCCAAGACCATACAACCCAGGCAACTGACACCAGGCAAGCAATATTAGGCATACCAACCTGCCCACTTCCTTGTGAATGGTCTAAACTCAGCTCTAGCTCAGAAGTAGAAAATAGCCTAGGTTCCATCCTGTGCATATAAGTTTCTTCATTTGGAGAGTATGATGAGTCAACAGGCTGATGAATTACCAAACAAATAAACCACTTACTGTAATAACCGTTTCATGTTAACAGAGATGAAGGGAACGAACAATCCAGGTACAGGCAAGAAAGGCCAAATGCATGTTTGTGTTAGTTTAGCTGATGTCCCCCTTGTAGTGGCAATTCAAAACTTGACATCCACTCCTGATGGGAAAGTACAGTACAGTAATCCACACTAAATTCATTCCGGGTTTCTCCAAGTATTCCCCCATAGAGCCCATAAAAAGTAAGGTGTAGTATTTGAGTTTGGTATATTTGACTATTCTCCTATATTTTCCAGCTGACGACTCAAGCGAAAATCGTTGAAGTGTTACATAATGACTCTTTATATGCTCTGACAGGGGTATACTTTCACCAATTGTTGTCGTTAGGGAATAGATAGGCTACAATTTGTGGTGATTATCAAAACAAACACCCAAAGTAACAGGCGCCATGTCAAATACACAAACGTTACAATTTAAATAATTCAAACGCAATCTTCCGCAAAAGCGATACTGCCAGTGACCTCTTGGTCAGATACCATGTGCGCAATGAATGAAGGTAAAACAGAACATTTTCACAAACTAAGTAAGCAAAACAGGCGACTGTTGACCTGTTACATGTATTCTCAAGTGAGAAAGCTAGGCTATTAATGTGTGGATTTGATTGAGACTGGTTCAACAACACATCAGAAAAGAACAGACCGTTCCATGATCGGCACCTACCAAATCATTATCCATTGTCTTCGATCTTGGTTTATCGTAACCGGAGAGTTTATTAATTAAAATCCCGATGCATCCAATTAGTATAACTGTTATTTATGGATAATGAGAGTTTGATGTTCTTGCTGAACAGCCTACGTTGACTCCTGCTGCTCATGAACTTTTGTTTCTTCCTTAAAGTGAAGTCCTTCGCCTTGACCCACCTCTTCGGGTCTTCTGCTTCCACTTTGCATCCTCACGAGGGCGTTGGAGCACGCCGTTCTCTGGTGCACCTGCAGCAGGTAAAATAATGGACCCAAATCAGAATGTCGTTGTGCTGGTTAGCCCACAAACTTTCACATCAGGATTCTTGATCATCGTTGGTATGTGCTGGGTGCTACAGTAAGGAACGGTTTCCTTTTTACCTGTAACTTCTGTGTGCAAGAACTGTATAAAATACAGCAGGTCGATTGACGTCAGCACCTCAATCTGCAGTCTGGACCGATGCCGCGTTCATAACTGGGAACTCGGACATCTCCGACTTCAGTACGTTCAAAACAACTGGGAACTCAGGAAAAAAACGAGGTCAAATCATGATGTCAGCGATCTTCAGGTCGGAGCTCTGAAATGCTGTCCTACATTTTCCGACTTGGAATTCAGAGTTAGATGACCATTAAACTACTTTTTCCAGTCGGAACCGAGTTAACTGTTGTCTTGAATGCCCCGAGTCAGGGATTTCCTAGTTGTTTTGAACACAGAATAATGTCCCAGTGATAAAGATGGATCTTGTCTAAAAGGACTGATCTCACATGCTGACAGATACTACATATCTGATGCAGTTCAGTCTCAGACATGCCTTTAGGTCGACAGTATTGTGTGGTTGCTTGTAGGTAGTTTGCTGTAAGCTTTTGATGCCAAAATACAGTAGGCCTATATTATATGTAATAGTGTTAATGCTGGGAGTGGACCTATGGAAAAAAAATTATCTGCTTTACATTCCAAATGTAGTGTGTCATTGAAGATAGGGAGGGGTGAGAGTGAGGCGGTGTAACAACATACAATACATTCTCAGACAAGTCAGGCTGTATCAAGATGCAAACCTCCCTCTACAGCCACCAGATCAATAAGTGGGTGACTCCACCCATCCCAGCAGCTCCTGTTCTACCACTCATGCTGACGCGGTATCAACCAGCCCGCACACAGTTAACCTTGACCAACTGGTTTGGCCTGCGTCTGGATCCCAAATGGCACCCATTCCCTTAGAGCTCTGGTAAAAATGAGTGCAGTTTGGGACATTCGTGACAAGGCTGCAGGGAGTACACTACAATCCAATGACGCCAGTTGAATGTATAACAAGGTAGAGCATAAATAGCCATCTTGTACCGGATTCCTGTGTAATGTAGAAAAACAAACTTTTTTTATTTTTGGTATGTACACATTACACAGTCTTGAGGGAGGCATTTATATTATTTACCAGTGGAGGCTCCTGAGGGGAGGACGACTCATAATAAATGGCTGGAATGGAATGGTATCAAGCACATGGTTTTCATGTGTTTGATACCATTCCAGACATTATTATGAGCCACTCTCCCCTCAGCAGCCTCCACAGTTATTTACACACAATAGATGTAGAACAAAAAAAGGACAGGTTCTACTGAATGTACAGGTAAATATGTTAACACTATTCAGGTAATAAACAGATGAGGGACACTTACTATACATTTCCTAGAAATAACATATTTCACCTAAATGTGATGGCGCCTTTGACACGAATGGCCGGGAATTCATCATATACATAGAAAAAGTGAGAATAAGCAGTTTGAGGAGAAAAGGAAACAAGTCTCTGTTTAAATCCCATTGTTTAGCCCTTTTCATTGACCTTGCTTGATGAGGATATCTGACATGTCGTCCACCTTCACGAGCTCCAAATTCTTTTAAAAGAAAACAGACAATGAATGACAAGAAAAATTGAGTGGCGTGGTTAACTCTTCATTCACACTCAACTACCAAGTGGAAACAGCCTTGATACTGACGACTATCTGAAAGATTCATAGAGTTTATATTTAACACAGACAAAATAAATTGTGCCAGACACCCACTCAATGAATAAAAGCTCTAAATGTATTGAGTTAATAATGTAGATATGTACTACCACTACATGCCAACATAATAGCCATGTCTAGAACCAACTTATTTTAGTAATGACATGGTGCAATAGGTCAGAGAAGTAGCTACTCACCTTCTCATTGGCCAAGTGCAGCAGGGCGACGAACACCAGGGGCACAGACAGGTTCTGAGCCATGGTGGGGGGCAGGCTGAAGTGACAGGAGAACAAGACATGGCTTTTATTACATTATTTATCAGCACGTATGTCCCATCCACATCCCTTTTAGCAAATGAATGTTTGGACCATCACCATCCAAAGTCCCTCAGTTGGCAGTAATGTCTAAATAAATGACGCATGTCTATCTCGCTACTAGTTTAATGAAAAGACGAAGAAGAAAAACAACTAGAATTCTCTTCAATGGCAGCTGAGAAAACACTATAGCCATTTAAGAAATGGGCCCAGTGGTGATACTAAGGCTTGGTACCTTTGAAGCAGGGTCTTTGTGGTCTGACTGAAGACTTTCTCCCCAGACACCTCTGAAGTCTCAGCATTCTCCACCTCCTGCTGAGAACAAAACATAACACTGTCAACCACAAGGATGCAGTCCTGGGTTCAAATACATTTAAAATTTAATTTGTGGTAAATTAAGCTTTGCTGTTGGAATGGAACCAATCGAAAAGTGCAAACCTTGCAGACCTGGGACTCCTGGCACACCTTAGCAAACGCTCAAAGTATTTGAAAGATTTTGAATACTATTTGAACCCAGGGAAGATTCTCAATGGCGAAAGGTGCATAAAGATGGAGGAATTCAGATTAAGTTATTGTTTTAGCAATACCCACAGTTTAAAAAAAAACTACGGCACACGACATGGTTCAATGTGCCAATAAATCTGCACAATCTACTTTTTTTCTTTTTAGAATGGTCTTGGATCAAAAGTCGGGATCAAGTTTACTGTGCTAATGCAGATACAATACAAGAGGAAATGGGGAGCACTGTATAACACAGTGAAATTAGGCATTTGTAGTAAGTACAGTGGGGCACAAAAGTATTTAGTCAGCCACCAATTGTGCAAGTTTTCCCACTTAAAAAGATGAGGCCTGTACATTTTCATCATAGGTACGCTTCAACTAGGACAGACAAAATTAGAAAAGAAATCCAGAAAATCACATTGTAGGATTTTTAATGAATTTGTCAATTATGGTGGAAAATAAGTATTTGGTCAATAACAAAAGTTTGTCAATACTTTGTTATATACCCTTTTTTGGCAATGACAGAGGTCAAACATTTTCTGTAAGTCTTCACAAGGTTTTCACACACTGTTGCTGGTATTTTGGCCCATTCCTCCATGCAGATCTCCTCTAGAGCAGTGATGTTTTGGGGCTGTTGCTGAGCAACATGGACTTTCAACTCCCTCCAAAGATTTTCTATGGGGTTGAGATCTGGAGACTGGCTAGGCCACTCCAGGACCTTGAAATGCTTCTTATGAAGCCACTCCTTCGTTGCCTGGGCGGTGTGTTTGGGATCATTGTCATGCTGAAAGACGCAGCCACGTTTCATCTTCAATGCCCTTGCAGATGGAAGGAGGTTTTCACTCAAAATCTGACGATACATGGCCCCATTCATTCTTTCCTTTACACGGATCAGTCGTCCTGGTCCCTTTGCAGAAAAACAGCCCCAAAGCATGATGTTTCCATCCCCATGCTTCACAGTAGGTATGGTGTTCTTTGGATGCAACTCAGCATTCTTTGTCCTCCAAACACGACGAGTTGAGTTTTTACCAAAAAGTTATACTTTGGTTTCATCTGACCATATGACATTCTCCCAATCTTCTTCTGGATCAACCAAATGCTCTCTAGCAAACTTCAGACGGGCCTGGACATGTACTGGCTTAAGCAGGGGGACACGTCTGGCACTGCAGGATTTGAGTCCCTGCGGCGTAGTGTGTTACTGATGGTAGGCTTTGTTACTTTGGTCCCAGCTCTCTGCAGGTCATTCACTAGGTCCCCCCGTGTGGTTCTGGGATTTTTGCTCACCGTTCTTGTGATCATTTTGACCCCACGGGGTGAGATCTTGCGTGGAGCCCCAGATCGAGGGAGATTATCAGTGGTCTTGTATGACTTCCATTTCCTAATAATTGCTCCCACAGTTGATTTCTTCAAACCAAGCTGCTTACCTATTGCAGATTCAGTCTTCCCAGCCTGGTGCAGGTCTACAATTTTGTTTCTGGTGTCCTTTGACAGCTCTTTGGTCTTGGCCATAGTGGAGTTTGGAGTGTGACTGTTTGAGGTTGTGGACAGGTGTCTTTTATACTGATAACAAGTTCAAACAGGTGCCATTAATACAGGCAACGAGTGGAGGACAGAGGAGCCTCTTAAAGAATAAGTTACAGGTCTGTGAGTGCCAGACATCTTGCTTGTTTGTAGGTGACCAAATACTTATTTTCCACCATCATTTGCAAATAAATTCATTAAAAATCCTACAATGTGATTTTCTGGATTTTTTTTCTTCTCATTTTGTCTGCCATAGTTGAAGTGTACCTATGATGAAAATTACAGGCCTCTCATCTTTTGAAGTGGGAGAACTTGCACAATTGGTGGCTGACTAAATACTTTTTTGCCCCACTGTACATGGGGGTCACCATCTTTATGCATGTCAGCTACTGGGCAAGTCTGTCCACTCCTCCATGACCTGGAAACTCCATGGTCAAGGAGTGTGTGTCAAATTGTTAGTAGGCGAACAGAGGAGTGCTTACCTCCTTGATTAACTACTTCAGCAGAGGATGCACAAGAGTATCCTTTCAGCTTCTATCACGGAAGTGTTTTAAAATCTGCCACACCCCCATTGAATCAGCTGTTTTCTCATATGAGAAAAGCATGCACACATTTAAAAACTATATGCTACTCATCCTTTTACCTGTAAAATGTCTTTCACATCTAGCCACATTTGATTTTATCACAACACATTTATTTTGGCATTCCACCCCTGTATACGCATTTTGCCCGATGAAACGTGATTGGAGCAGTCTCACTTCATACAATAACATTTGTTTCTTCTCCTTGACTACCTTTGACCTTTTTCAAGAGCAGGTGAGGAGAGGACAGAAGTGATAGGAGTCGAGCAAAACCTATTGATATTCTACCCAGGTCTGCAAGGAAGAGGCACGGAGGGAAAAAAACAACATATTAGCCAACCATAGAAGTCAGTCAATGAGACCTCGGAGGGGAAAGAGAGGCATGAAAACACTTTAAAATTGACCTTGGCTGTTTTTTCCAGACTGTCAGTCAGAAGATTCCACATGATGTTCTTGAGCCTCTTCATGTCCATCTTCTTGGCAGTTTTGGCATAGTTTATCTCAATCTTGTTCACCTGAAATGAAAGGCAAAGCTGGGCTTTAACAACATTTCAAACATGATGCTGCCATTTCAGAGCATTTATACCCTGAAGGCGGCACTGGGTGCCAGTGTCGGGGCAGGCCAGGGCAGAAGTTGGCTGTGTCGTTGGTGTTGTTGCAGTCTTTAATCCTTTCTACACAAATTTTAGAGTATGACACTTGCTGAACACTGGCTCCCCATAACCATTCCCCTTCCCACCCGGTGTGGTTCTGGCACCAGGTCGTCCTCCCCATAGGTGGACACGTCGTCATGGTCTTGTGAGGAGGCAAGGTTACTGTCTGCAGAAGGCTGGGTGTGATCTGCACCTCTACTGAAACCTTCCCCATCATCACTGTACCCACCCTATAGAGAGAGTCGGATAGATATGTAGAGAGAGAGGACGAGAAAGAGATTAGCCAAATAATTACAAAACCAGCTACTAACAAAGTAGGGCTGAAGCTATAGAATTAGTGGGGGTAATGATACACTGGCAAGGTCTATCTCTGTAGTGGTCTTATTGACACATAATGGAAACTGTATAAGACTGACACAGGAGTTACAATACAGACCTGCAGGCCAGGACAGAAGTTGGCTGTGTCGTTGGCGTTGTTGTAGTCGTAGTCTCCGATGCCTTCCAGCTCTCCAGACAACCTCTTCTGGCCCTCTTTACACAACTGACATGGAGCACACACACACACACACGTTTACTGACATGGAGCACACACACGTTTACTGACATGGAGCACACGCACGATAACTAACATGAAGCACACACACACGATAACTAACATGAAGCACACACACACACACATTTACTGACATGGAGCACACACACACACGATAACTGACATGGAGCACACACACGTTTACTGACATGGAGCACACGTCAGTGGCATCACAATCTTCACTTTATCAGTTGCACCAGCATATCAGTTCCATTCAGCTACGGTTATGAAGCCTGACTGTATCTGGTGGCGGCTGCACATTGTTTTAGCACACCACTGTCCCCTGGTATCACCATGGAGACACCGGACAGGGTCAACTAGTGTGCGTTACATTCATTTCACCCAAAATGTGTTTATTCCATGCTGGTTGTTGTGTACAGAAGGTCTTACTGTGCTGGCAGGTTTGAGGCTGAGTTGGGACAGGGTCTTAAGGGGGAACTGGAAGTCTGCAGCTAGAGTGGTTCTCTTGTTGCTGGTACTGAGGGCGGACTTGATGATAGTGGTAGCAGCCTGGGAGAACACATTAAGCAGAGGTGAGAGAAAGATTTGAATCAATGTGTGAGTGGTGAGGAAACTCCTATAGCCACTAAAACCACATTTCCTCGGGTGCAGAAATTGCATAACTGTCTTACACATAGGCAGGGATTGTCAAGACACTTGACCCCTGTATTAGCATCAAAAGTGATTGACAACGGCTCAGAAAACGGGCACTTTAACTTTAGAATGTGACTGCCTACTAGTGATTATAAAATCAAATTTAGTCACATGCGCCGAATACAACCTTACAGTGAAATGCTTACGAGCCCCTAACCAACAATGCAGGAAAACAAATAACTGAGTAAGAATAAGAAATAAAAGTAACAAGTAATTAAAGAGCAGCAGTAAATTAACAATAGCGAGACTATACATGGGGGGTACCGGTACAGAGTCAATGTGCACCGGTTAGTTGAGGTAATAAGTACATGTAGGTAGAGTTATTAAAGTGACTATACATGTGGTGTAAAGGAGGGGGGGCAATGCAAATAGTCTGGGAAGCCATATGATTAGATGTTCATGAGTCTTATGGCTTGGGTTTTTTATTTCACCTTTATTTAACCAGGCTAGTTGAGAACAAGTTCTCATTTACAACTGCGACCTGGCCAAGATAAAGCAAAGCAGTGTGACAAACAACAACAGAGTTACACATGGAATAAACAAACATACAATCAATAACACAATAGAGAAAAAGTCTACATACATGTGCAACTGAGGTAAGATAAGAGAGGTTCGCAATAAATAGGCCATAATGGCAAAATCATAACAATTTCGCAATTAAACACCGGAGTGATAGATGTGCAAAAGATGAATATGCAAGTAGCGATACTGGGGTGCAAAGGAGTAAAAAATAAATAACAGTATGGGGATAAGGTAGTTGGATGGGCTATTTACAGATTGGCTATGTACAGGTGCAGTGATCTGTAAGCTGCGCTGACAGCTGGTGCATAAAGTTAGTGAGGGAGAAATGAGTCTCCAGCTTCAGGGATTTTTGCAAATCCTTCCAGTCATTGGCAGCAGAGAACTGGAAGGAAAGGCGGCCAAAGGCGGAATTGGCTTTGGGGGTGACCAGTGAGATATACCTGCTGGAGCGAGTGCTATGGGTGGGTGCTGCAATGGTGACCAGTGAGCTGAGATAAGGCAGGGCTTTACCTAGCAAAAACTTATAGATGACCTGGAGCCAGTGGGTTTGGCAACAAATGTGAAACGAGGGCCAGCCAACGAGAACATGCAGGTCGCAGTGGTGGGTAGTATATGGGGCTTTGGTGACAAAATGGATGGCACTGTGATCGACTGCATCAAATTGATTGAGTAGGGTATTGGAGGCTATTTTGTAAATGACGTCGCCGAAGTCGAGGATCAGGAGGATGGTCAGTTTTACTAGGGTATGTTTGGCAACATGAGTGAAGGATGTTTTGTTGCGAAATAGGAAGCAGATTCTAGATTTAATTTTGGATTGGAGATGGTTAATGTGAGTCTGGAAGGAGAGTTTATCGTCTAACCAGACACCTAGGTATTTGTAGTTGTCCACATAGTCAGAACCGTCCAGAGTAGTGATGCTGGACGTGCGGGCAGGTGCGGGCAGCGATCGGTTGAAGAGCATGCATTTAGTTTTACTTGCATTTAAGAGCAGTTGTAGGCCACGGAAGGAGAGTTGTATGGCATTGAAGCTCGTCTGTAGGTTAGTTAACACAGTGTCCAAAAGAGGGGGCAGAAGTATATAGAATGGTGTCGTCTGCGTAGAGGTGGATCAGAGAATCACCAGCAGCAAGAGTGACATCATTGATGTATACAGAGAAAAGAGTCGGCCCGGGTAGAAGCTGTTTAGAAGCCTCTTGGAACTAGACTTGGCGCTCCTGTACCGCTTGCTGTGTGATAGCAGAGAGAAGTCTAACTAGGGTGGCTGGAGTCTGACAATTTTTAGGGCCTTCCTCTGACACTGCCTGGTGTAGAGGTCCTGGATGGCAGGAAGCTTGGCACCAGTGATGTACTGGGCCATACACACTAAACTCTGTAGTGCCTTACGGTCGGAGGCCGAGCAGTTGCCATACCAGGTAGTGATGTAACCAGTGATGCTCTCGATGGTGCGGTTGTAGAACATTTTGAGGATCTGAGGACCCATGCCAAATCTTTTCAGTCTCCTGAGGGGGAACAGGTTTTGTCGTGCCCTCTTCACGACTGTTTTGGTGTGCTTGGACCAGGGCTAGGCGAGATGATGATAAATATCGTGTGACGATAGACGATTTTCTATCGTTTCATATTATGCTCTCGTTTATTTCGTTGTGTCGCAAATCACACTCTTTATATTTGGACATTTGCAACACAAGCAAAACATGGAGAGTGAACGTGATACAGAGCACCGAGACCGTACCTAAAAGAGAGGCTACTTCAGTCGCAAGGGCGTGGTTTGGGTATGTAAAGTCTGACACACACCAGAAAAACACCCTCTGCAAAATATGCCACAGGCCGGTCCCGACAACAGGCTCAAACACCACTAAACTCTATGTAGTACAATTCGATGGAAGGAGGTAACAGCTGCCGTTATAACTTACATTTGCAAAGACATGGCCCTAATTTACACTGTCGAGAAACAGGGGTTTCGTGAGTTGGTGCTAACACTCGACTCAAGATACCAAATGCAAAAAAATTTTTTTTTTGAATTATACTCAACAAATAAAAGGTCATAAGAAATAGGCCTTTACATGTGGACACATTATATAAACTATTTATTCATTGAATTTACAGAATGTCTATCGTGATATGTATCGATATCAGGATATGAGAAGTAAGTAAGTTTGTTGGTGATGTGGACACCAAGGAACTTGAAGCTCTCAACCTGCTCCACTACAGCCCTGTTGATGAGAATGGGGGCATGCTCGGTCCTCTTCTTCCTATAGTCCACAATCATCTCCTTTGGCTTGATCACGTTGAGGGAGAGGTTTTTGTCCTGGCACCACTGTCGTTGTCGATGATCAGGCCTACCACTGTTTTGTCATCGGCAAACTTAATGATGGTATTGGGGTCATGCCTGGCAGTGCAGCCATGAGTGAACAGGCAGTACAGTAGGGGACAGAGCACACACCCCTGAGGGCCCTGTGTTGAGGATCAGTGTGTTGGATGTGTTGTTACCTACCCTTACCACCTGGGGGCGGCCCGTCAGGAAGTCCAGGATCCAGTTGCAGAGGGAGGTGTTTTGTCCCAGGGTCGTTAGCTTATTGATGAGCTTTGAGGGCACTATGGTGTTGAATGCTGAGCTGTAGTCAATGAATAGCATTCTCACATAGGTGTTCCTTTTATCCAGGTGGGAAAGGGCAGTGTGGAGTGCAATAGAGATTGCATCATCTGTGGATCTGTTAGGGCGGTATGCAAATTGGAGTGGGCCTAGGGTTTCTGGGATAATGGTGTTGATGTGAGCCATGACCAGCCTTTCAAAGCACTTCATGGCTACAGACCTGAGTGCTACGGGTCGGTAGTCATTTAGGCAGGTTACCTTAGGGTTCTTGAGCACAGGGACTATGGTGGTCTGCTTAAAACATGTTGGTATTACAGACTCGGACAGGAAGAGGTTGAAAATGTCAGTTAAGACACTTGGCAGTTGGTCAGCGTATGCTCGCAGTGCATGTCCTGGTAATCAGTCTGTGAATGTTGATCTTAAGGATCCACCCTCTTTTTTCAATTTTCACCTAAAAAGACATACCCAAATCTAACTGCCTGTAGCTCAGGCCCTGAAGCAAGGATATGCATATTCTTGGTACCATTTGAAAGGATACACTTTGAAGTTTGTGGAAATGTGAAAGGAATGTAGGAGAATAACACACTAGATTTGGTAAAAGATAATACAAAGGGGAGAAAAAAAAAGTGTTATTTTGTACCATCATCTTTGAAATCCATAATGTATTATTCCAGCCTAGGTGCAATTTAGATATTGGCCACTAGATGGTAGCAATGTATGTGCAACATTTTAGACCGATCCAATGAACCATTGCATTTATGTTCAAAATGTTGTGTCAAGACAGCTCAAATGTGCCTAATTTGTTTATTAATAACTTTTCATGTTCAAAATTGTGCACCTCTCCTCACTCTTTCACTGTAATAGCTACTGTAAATTGGACAGTGCAGTTAGATTAAATTCTTGTTAATCTTCCTGACTATCAGATATCTAAATTATGTTCTGGGAAATTTTATTGTACTTAGAACCTCATGCTAATCGAATTAGCCTGTGTCAGCTCAACCATCCCGTGGAAGGGACACTGATCCCAAATAGGTTTAAGGTCTTACTCACATCGGCTGCGGAGAGCATGATCAGTCTTCCGGAACAGCTGGTGCTCTCATGCATGTTTCAGTGTTATTTGCCTCAAAGCGAGCATAGAAGTACTTTAGCTCATCTGGTAGGCTCGTGTCACTGGGCAGATCTCAGCTGTGTTTCTTTGTAGTCTGTAATGGTTTGCAAGCCCTGTCACATCCGACGAACATCAGAGCCTATGTAGTACAATTCGATCTTAGTCCTCCATTGATGCTTTGATGGTTCATCGGTGGGCATAGCGGGATTTCTTATAAGCCTCCGGGTTAGAGTCATGATCCTTGAAAGTGGCAGCTCTGGCCTTTAGCTCAGTGCGGATGTTGCCTGTAATCCATGGCTTCTGGTTGGGGTATGTACGTATGGTCACTGTGGGGACGACGTCGTCAATGCACTTATTGATGAAGCCAATGACTGATGTTGTGTACTCCCCAATGCCATCGGAGAAATCCCGGAACATATTCCAGTCTGTGCTAGTAAAACAATCCTGTAGCTTAGCATTTGTTTGATCTGTCCACTTTTTTATTGATCTTGTCACAGGTGCTTCCTGCTTTATTTTTCCTTGTAAGCAGGAATCAGGAGGATAGAATTATGGTCAGATTTGCCAAATGGAGGACAAGCTTTGTATGCGGAGTAAAAGGTGGTTCAGAGTTTTTTCCCTCTGGTTGCACATTTAACATGCTGATAGAAATTTGGTAAAACTGATTTAAGTTTCCCTGCATTAAAGTCCCCGGCTACTAAGTGCACCGCCTCTGGGTGAGTGTTTTCCTGTTTGCTTATGGCGGAATACAGCACATTCAGTGATGTCTTAGTGCCAGCATCGGTCTGCGGTGGGATGTAGACAGCTACGAAAAATACAGCTGAAAAGTCTCTAGGTAGATAGAGTATCTCATGATAAGCTGTAGACCACACTACCTCAGGTGAGCAAAACCTTGAGAATATTATTTCCAAAAATGTAGCTCAAACAATAATCAGAGAACTGGGGGGGTTACCAAGGGCTTACTCTAGTGGTGCAGAAGTAGGTTTCAATGTTGACATGATCGTTAAAGTCAATTTCAAAGGCATTCTTAGACTTCCTCTTGCGACCCTCCTTCTCAGGCATGTTGTCCTCTACACACACACACACACACACACACACACCACACACACGAGCGAGACAGAGGAATGAACAGGTGATATTTAGTGGCCAATGCTGTTAAGGAATTCTCTCAAACACAGATAAACTACATACACAACATGACTTTGTCCGTACAACCACCACTCACTCTTGTGCAGAGGTTTGAAGCGCCAGTAGCCAGGACCTGCCCAGGTAGCCATGGTCCTAGGGCTGAAGTAGGAGTACTCTCTGGGCTGGTTGGACAGCTGCAGACACATGGTGGCTATGTCCCCCCCTCCAATGGGAATCACATCCCTGTGGACAGTCAACCACACCACAGAATGACATTAAAATACATGGCCAGCAGCATAGCACCCTGCATCCCACTGCTGGCTTGCCTCTGAAGCTAAGGGTTGGTTCTGGTCGGTCCACAGATGTGAGACCAGATGCTGCTGGAAGTGGTGTTGGAGGGCCAGTAGGAGGCCCTCTTTCCTCTGATAAAAAATAAATAAAAGCCAATCCCCCTGTGCAGTGATTGGGGACATTACCCTGTGTATGGTACCATCTTTCAGATAGGACGTTAAATGAGTGTCCTGACTGTGGTCACTAAAGATCCCATGGCATTTATTGTACGAGTAGGGGTGTTAACCCCGGTGTCCTTGCTAAATTCCCAATCTGGCCCGCATACTATCATGGCCACCTAATTGTCTAATTGGCTCATCCATCTCCCCTGTAACTATTGCCCAAGATGGAAAAAAAACATCAGTTTCATTTTTAAACCTAGACTGGGAAAAATATGGATTTAATAAACACATCTTCAGTTAATCCAATTACTTTTGCTAGGATAAGTAACTCATTCTAAAGCCTGCCTGGACCTAAGATAAGGAGGTCATTAGTAGAGCTTTTTCTGTCGAGTCAAATTGTTTCCCTTCATTCATCCAGACATCTAAACTGGATATTTAAAGGGTTTGGGTGTGTTACCGTCATAACAGTTTTGAAACACTCAGGACATCATGGTACACACAACAACAACAAAACTAGAGACAGAACAAGGTCAATTAAAACTACCAGACAGGTTTCCTTGTGGGATACCGTTCCTCATGAAACATCTCTGGGATCCTCTATGGCAACTATTCCCAAACTGGGGTATGCATAATAGTGTGTGCGTGTGTGTATATATACAAAATATAAATTGGCTGTTTGAAAATGTGAAGATTTTTATGTGCGTGTGTATTCACATTTTCAAACAGCCAATTTATATTTTCGAAAGGGGCTATACAACATTTAGGTGAGGTTTTTCCCCCCTCGTTTAAGTAGCCTCATTTCACTGCCAAAAAAAATCTAATGAAACTATCTAGGGTTCAGCGAAATAACAATGTCAAATACAGGTAGCCAGAAAATTTACATAAAATCACATTAACCGTTGCTCTCCCATGGGTGAAACCGTCACTCTTGCGCAGATATTTAGAAACAAAACATGCCAATTTGAAAAATACACCACAGGAGTTTGAGCGAAAATTAACATGACTTTCGAGTGGTAAGACGTGTATAAAAGCAACAGATACCATTAAGAAGAAGGGGCTAGAAGCGTCTTATATGGTGAGCTACCGAGTGGCAAGGACAGGCAAGCCTCATACTATTGTGGAGGACTTCATTCTTCCTGCTGCAGTGGATATGGCTGGGGCAATATTGGGGGAAAAGGCAAATAAAACTATACAGACAATGCCTTCATCCAACAACACTGTTTCATGACACATTAGTAACATGGATGGAGATGTTTTGAAACAATTACTGCTTCGGCATACAAGCCAGTGAATTCTAAGCGTTACAGCTAGATGAGTCAACAGACATGGCGGGCCTGGCACAGCTTCTGGCATATGTCTGTTACGTTGATGGGGGGGGGTCAATTAAGGAAGACATCCTCTTCTGCAAACCAGGACAACCAGGGGGTACGCAACTGGAGGTTTAATGTTTGAAGGGGTACGGGACTATAAAGAGTTTGGGAACCACTGCTCTACAGGTATAAACAAGCAGAGTACCAACAAACACCCCCAGGTTGTTACCACCCTGTAACAAACACCCTCAGTGCACTCACCTTCCTCTCCCCGTCCCTCCAGCCTTACAGCCATCCTTGTGTTCCTTGGAGCCCTCTCCACCATAATCCCCCTGACCATCCTCATAGTCTCCATCAAAATGATCCCCAAAATCCTGACACTCCTCATCTGGCTCCGCCTCAGCGTTCCGGTCAAACACGTGATCCCCCTGCTTCATCTTCTCCAGCATCTGGGTCATGGTCTGTAATAGAAGAACGATTTATATAGGGCTATATGACTACTGTATCAAAACAATACCTCCGATCTGTATCATTTCCAAACTAAAATAAAGACGTGTGCTTCCCAAATGGCACCCTATTCCTTATACCGTGCACTATATTTGACCAGGGCCCATAGAGTCCTGGTCAAAAGTAGTGCACTATATAGGAAATAGGGTGCCATTTGGAATGGAAGCTGTGTATATTGCAAGTGTACGTTGCGCTCACCTGGTCAGGGTTCCAGCTGGTGAAAGAGAAGTCTGCCAGGGAGGGGCAGATGGAGCTCTTCTCCTGGGTCTGCTGGAGACCACCTGTCCAATCACACAATCATTTCATGAATGATACCATTAAATCGGAATATGTAGGCCAAGTGCCAATAATTTACAGCATCGTTTCTTAATCCTGGTTCTGGGTGGGTGCACATTTTCGTTTTGTCCTCGCACTACATACCCGATTCCACTAACAGACTCATCATCATACCTTAGATTAGTAAAATCAGGAGTGTAGTGCTAGGGCAAAACAAAAATGTGAACCGTTTTGGGTCCCCAGGACCAGGATTGAGAAACACTGCCTTACAGCATCACTCAACAATCAACACAACCAGGCTTTGAGAAAATCTAGAGATACTATGCCAGACTACAGCAAAAACAGCCCAGGGGTCATATGTATTCATGTGTCTCAGAGTAGGAGCAGTGCTTAATTTAATCTGGATTCTGCTGCAACAGGATCTGGCACTTCACCGTTTCGTTTCGGAACCTATTTGCCGGGATTCAGTACCTGTCGTGGCATGAAAAATTATTTTCACTGTTTTCAATGTAAAAATGAAAGTTGACTCCACCAGATTTATTCTGCCCCCTAACATATGTGATGTGAAAACATGCCTGATATTCTAAGAATTGATTTGTGTGGGCCAGCCTGGGTTTTTGCGCAACATTGTAGCCTATATAGACCAACGCACGTGGCCATTGCTGTGGTGAGAGAAAGAAACACGCCTGTATCTTGCACTACATTATTTATTTCCTTATAGAACCATAGCCACAAGAATTGTGCTGGAGGTGCCGTAGCACCCCTGATAAATGTCCATATATTTACCAAAGTTATGGAATCACTGCCGTCCGTTCAGAAATAAGGAGTAGGCCTATAATTTAGCCACAGAGGATCAATAACTTTTTTGGTTTGTTTAATAGCCTAGCTGTGGATTGTGCGTAGCCCAATCATAACTCAAGCCAAAAGACTGCGGAACAGTTCATCAAATGGCTATCCGGACAATTTACATTGACCATTTTATTTATTCATCTTAATTGTTTTGCACCGGCTCTATGCACACTCTCTAGACTCTACCCACACACGTTCACATGCATTCGGCGCATGTGACCAATAAAATGTGATTTGATGCCTACAGTCGGGAACCAGCAGTAAATCTGTAGGTTAACAGCATGCAGCCAAAAACAGGCCTTTAGCAATCATTTCAAATACAATCTCGGGAAAACAGGTTGTAAAGCAAATGGATCCTGCTGAAAAGACTAATATGTCTACCAAGCTATCAACTTCCAAATGGACCTATTGAGTGAACTTCATTGTTTTACAAAGTAAAACGAGAGATATAAGCTTTTGGCACGAGCACATCAATCATCACTGGTGAGTGAGCTGCACATCATTGGGTGAGTCAGTGAAACTGGAAAGCTTTTTAAAGACTCATTTCCTTTTCATATTGTCATATTCATATTGTACAATACGTTTGTCTCCACACACCTAGGCCAAAGTTAGTGATGAATTCAAGACAGGTCGTTTTTATTGATTCTTAGTTTGTCAGTGTCAAAGTATCCAGAAATTCCAATAACTTGTTGGGTATTAAAAAAAGATTCTGCTAAAGTCTCGAGTCATCTAAAATGATATAGAATTGCATGAAATGAGTTTATGCAAGACCAAATTTTCCTCAGATCCCAGGCTACAAAACGGTCCCCCATGAGTGCAACTTCTACAAATCGCCTCTACGCTATGCCAGTACGCAAAAGCGATAATGCATCCAATGCTTTATTATGAAGGTGAAAGCATTTTTTATACGCTCTGGTACCTCAGAGCCCCCCCAGGTCACCCCTCTCTCAGGATCACTTTGTTCAGGCACCTCCCAATTGACAAATTAAGCACTGTACAGTAGGAGTGCTGTTCTCGGATCAGACTCCCATTGTACACAATCATATACATTGTGATCTAAAAGGCAAAGCTGATCCTAAATCAGAACTTCTACTCTGGGGTACTTGCTACATATGTCCCGGGTCAAAAAGTGTGATGCTGACGTGACCCAGTCAGTGTTACCTGTGAAGGGCAGCGAAGGGACGTGCTGCGGAGGAGACTGGGAGCAGGAGTGAGTGGAGTGCAGCAGGGTCATGTGGGAGGGGAAGAGCAGCTCACAGCTACTGTCTTCACTGAACAGCACCGACAGGAATACACCTGCTGTGCTGCTCTCGTCGAAGGACGACGCCATGCGCTGGAACATGGGGTCGACCTGGAGTTGGAGGGGTGGGATGATAACGAGGAGAATATTGGTGAGTTTACCATGTGTGAGCTTTGTAGGATCTGTAGGATCCATACTCTCAGTAAATATCATAATAAGTCCTCTGGCTTTGTATTTATTATGGATCCCCATAAGCTGCTACCAATGCAGCAACTACTCTTCCTGGGGTCCGGCAAAAGGCAGTTATACAATTTTAATAACATTACATTCATAACAGATTACACAAATCAAATTTCATTGGTCACATACACATGGTTAGCAGATGCGAGTGTAGCGAAATGCTTGTGCTTCTAGTTCCGACAGTGCACAAATATCTAACAAGTAATCTAACAATTAAACAACAACTACCTAATACACACAAATCTAAAGGGATGGAATAAGAATATGTACATATAAATATATGGATGAGCGATGACCGAGCAGCAAACATTCAAGTGGCATTATTTAAAGTGACTAGTGATCCATTTATTAAAGTGGCCAATGATTTGAGTCTATGTAGGCAGCAGCCACTGTGTTACTGATGGCTGTTTAGCAGTCTGATGGCCTTGAGATAGCTGTTTTTCAGTCTCTCAGTCCCAGCTTTGATGCACCTATACTGACATCGCCTTCTGGATGGTAGCGGGGTAAACAGGCAGTGGCTCGGGTTGTTGTTGTCCTTGATGATCTTTTTGGCCTTCCTGTGACATCGGGTGCTTTAGGTGTCCTGGAGAATATAGTTTGCCCCCGGTGATGCGTTGTGCAGACCGCACCACCCTCTAGAGAGCCTTGCGGTTAAGGGTGGTGCAGTTGCCGTACCAGGCGGGGATACAGTCTGAAAGGAAGCTCTCAATTGCCCATCATTAAAAGTTTGACAGTGTTTTAGGTCACAAGCCAAATTTCTTCTGAGGTTGAAGATGCACTGTTGCGCCTTCTTCACCACACAGTGTGTGTGGGTGGACCATTTCAGTTAGTCTGTGATGTGTACGCTGAGGAAATTAAAAACTTTCCACCTTCTCCACTGCTGTCCCGTCGATGTGGATAGAGAGAGGATGCTACCTCTGCTGTTTCCTGAAGTTCACGATCATCTCCTTTGTTTTGTTGACATTGAGTGAGAGGTTGTTTTCCTGACACTACACTCCGAGTGCCCTTACCTCCTCCCTGTAGGCTGTCTCGTCGTTGTTGGTAATCAAGCCCACTACTGTTGTGTCGTCTGCAAACTTGATGATTGAGTTGGAGGCATGCATGGCCACGCAGGTAAGGTGGAGGTGATCCTTGACTAGTCTCTCAAAGCACTTCATGATGACAGAAGTGAGTGCTACGATAGTCATTTAGTTCAATTATCTTTGCCTTCCTGGGTACAGGAATAATGGTGGACATCTTGAAGCATGTGGGGACAGCAGACTGGGATAGGGAGCGATTGAATATGTCCGTAAGAACACTAGCCAGCTGGTCTGCGCATGCGGCTAGGGATGCTGTCTGGGCCAGCAGCCCTGCGAGGGTTAACACGTTAAAATGTCTTACGTCAGCCACGGAGAAGGAGAGGGGGGCCCGCTGTCCTTGGTAGCGGGCTCTTCGGTGGCACTGTATTATCCTCAACGCGGGCAAAGAAGGTGTTTTGTTTGTCTGGAAGCAAGACGGTGTCCGTGACGTAGCTGGTTTTCTTTTTGTAGTCCGTAACTGCCTGTAGACCCTGCCACATACGTCTCGTGTCTGAGCTGTTGAATTGCGACTCCACTTTTTCCCTACAACAACATGTCGGTTGTTTGATTGCCTTGGAGGGAATAAATACACGGTTTATATTCGGTCATATTCCCAGTCATCTTTCAGACAGCAGCTCACAACACACCTAGTGTGTGCCCTCAGGCCCCCACTCCACTACCACATATCTACAACACAAAATCCATGTGTACTTGTGTGTATAGTGCGTATGTTATTGTGTGTACATGCATGTGTCTGTGCCTATGTTTGTGTTGCTTCACAGTCCCCGCTGATGTGGAATAGAGTTCCATGTAGCCATAGTCGGTTCTGGACTTGGACAGTGAAGAGACCTCTGGTGCCATGTCTTGTTGGGTATGCATGGGAGTCTGAGCTGTGTGCTAGTCATTTAAACAAAAAGCTCGGTGCTTTCAACATGTCAATACCTCCCACAAATACAATTAGTGATCAAGTCAATCTCTCCTCCACTTTGAGCCAGGATAGATTCATGTTTGCTCTCTGTGTACATCCAAGGGCCAGCCATGCTGCCCTGTTCTGAGCCAATTGCAAAAAAATGTAACTCCCTCTCCGTGGCACCTGACCACACGACTGAACAGTGCGACAAAACTAGGGCCTGTAGGACCTGCCTTGTTGATAGTGCTGTTAAGGTAGAGCAGCTCTTTATTATGGACAGACTTCTCCCCATCTTAGCTACTGTTGTATCAATATGTTTTAACCATGACAGTTTACAATCCAGGGTTACTCCAAGCAGTTTAGTCACCTCAACGTGCTCATTTTCCAGTGGCATGACGTTAGTAAAGATTGAAAAAAAAAAGTAAGGGGCCTCGACAGCTGCCTGTGGAATTCCTGATTCTACCTGGATTATGTTGGTGAGGCTTCTGTTGAAGAACACTCTCCATGTTCTGTTAGCCAGGTAACTGTTTATCCACAATATTTCATTGGGTGCAAAGCCATAACACATACGTTTTTCCAGTAGTAGACTATGATCAATAATGTCAAAAGCCCACTGAATCATAAAGCGGCCCCCACAATATTTATCATTAATTTCTCTCAGCCAATCATTTGTGTAAGTGGTGTGCTTGTTGAATGTCCTTTCCTATAAGCGTGCTGAAAGTCTGTTGTCAATTTGTTTACTGTAAAATAGCATTGTATCTGGTCAAACACAATTTTTTCCCAAAACTTTATTAAGGGTTGGTAAGAGTCTGATTGGGTGGCTATTTGAGCCAGTCATTCCTCTATTCTTAGGTGGCAGAATGACTTGCTTCCCTCCAGGCCTGAGGGCATACACTTTCTAGTAATACAATAACAACAATTATTTCACCTATTCCACACTCACTTTATAAAATTCAAAAGGCTTTCTGCACCAATTCCATTTATATTCAGAGTTTGGCTATGTGTCTCAAAAATGTCCAGGTGACTCCACATCAAACCTCACAGGCATAGCTTGGTCCTTTACCTCAGGCTATTCCTGGAGCAGGAAAACCATCACTTACCTCACACTTCCTCTCCGACTCAGAGCTGTCGATGTTGCTCAGGTTCTGCTCCACAGTCTTTTTGGGAGGCCTCTTCTTCTTCTTCACCACCTGCTTGGCAGCCAGTTCTCCTGCAGCACCTTCCGCCATCTCTCCCCCATCTCCTGCTCCATGCGCATAGGAAAAGGTCAGAGCCTGATTATCTTTTATTGACAACAAAAATTTTTTTACAACAGAGCACGTCACAGTATGGCACCATAGAATAGTTTGCCATTTGGGACACACAGACAGTGTATGGATGTTATAGTTAAGAGGCTCTCACCTTCCCCAGGCTTGGTCTCAGCACCCAGTCCTCCCAGTACTCTGTAGGCATCAGCATGGACAGCATCCACTCGGACTGCGTAAATCTTGGTGCTGGCGTCCAAGGTACCCGCTGCCACCTTGGCAAGGAGAGAGAAAAACACAATCTCATACAGCCAATAGACGCTAGGCCCATAAAGTGAAATGACCAGTCTGTCATCAATATACTCCATTAGTTTGGAATAAGCCTATTAAAACAAACAATGTATATCTTAAGGGGTTGCGCTACAAGCTTATTTCTTCATTAGTAGATTACACTTTAATCTCCTCAATAGTAGTGGAAATCTGAAGAGTTTTGTGATGAGTAAATTTAAAGAGAGATAAGAAACAGAAACTACAATAAAATGAATAATTAATGTATCAAGCCATACCTTGAAATTTGTGAGCTCAGAATCCTTCTGTTTGAGGATGTCAGCCATGTAGTCAATCAGGTGGAGACCAAAGGCATTTTTGGTGGTAATTTTCTACAAAAATAGGACAAGGCTTTGTGAATCTGAGACGCCAGTTTCCAATAACCTGCATGGCTGGAGATACAGTGCCTTCAGAAATTATTCACACCCCTTGACTTTTCCCCACATTTCGTTCTGTTATAGCCTGAATATAAAATTGATTAAAATTGAGATTGGCTGTAGGCATGCCAGTGACACACAATACCACACAATGTCAAAGTGTTTTTATTTTTGCAAATTAATAACAAAAATTACAGCTGAAATGTCTTGAGTCAATAAGTATTCAACCCCTTTGTTATGCAAGCCCAATGAAGTTCAGGAGTAAGAATTTGCTTAACCAGTCACATAATAAGTTGCATGGACTGTGTGCAAGAGCGTTTAACATGATTTTTGAACGACTACCTCAATCTCTGTACCCCACACATACAGATAACTGTAAGGTCCTTCAACCGAGCAGTGAATTTCAACCACAAAGACCAGGGAGTTTTTCCAATGCCTTGCAAAGAAGGGCATTTATTGGTAGATGGGTAAAAAAAAAATAAAAAAAAAAGCAGACATTGAATATCCCTTTGAGCATGGTGAAGTTATTAATTACACTTTGGATGGTGTATCAATACACCCAATCACTACAAAGATAGATAAGTCCTTCCTAACTCAGTTCCCGAAGAGGAAGGAAACCACTCAGGGATTTCAACATGAGGCCAAAAGTGACATTAAAACAGTTAGAGTTTAATGGCTGTGATAGGACAAAACTGAGGATAGATCAACAACATTGTAGTTACTCCGCAAACACTAACCTAATTGACAAAGTGAAAAGAAGGATGCCTGCACAGAATAATATTCCTAAACAAGGTACAACTGCAAAATATTTGGCAAAGAAATTAACTTTATGTCCTGAATATAAAGCGTTTTGTTTGGGACACATTGAACACAACATATCACTGAGTAGCACTCTTTTTTTCAAGGCTGTATCATGTTATGGGTATGCTTGTCATTGGCAAGGACTATGGAGCTTTTTAGGATAAAAAGAAACAGAAGAACTAAGCACAGGCAAAATCATAAAGGAACAGAGCTGAAAAATAATAATGTGCAAATGTTGTACAATCCAGGTTTGCTAAATTCTTAGAGATTCTTCCAGAAAAAGACACAGCTAAAATTGCTTCCAAATGTGATTGTAACATGTACTGACACAGGGGTGTCATAAAAAAAAAAACATGTTTCCACTTTGTCATTATGAGAGTGTGTAAATGGGCGAGATTTTTTTTAAAATTCAGGCTGTAACAAAATGTGGAATAAGTCAAGGGGTATTAATACCTTCTGAAGAAAACGCATGAAGCCATAAGCGATGACTCGGAGCGAGAACATATTCTGCCCCTCTTAGAAGAGGGCCTTTTAACGGCAGTATATGCATGCACATGCTGCTTACATTTTCAGTGGAGAGCTTGATGCAGGTGGAGTAATGCTCTGAGATCTGTGCATTTGACAGTTTGGGCACAGCAGCAGGGGTCCCCTTGGTGCTGAACACAAACACAAGGATTGTCTCTTACAAAGGTCTAAATCAACAGAATACCTGTCAAGATGTAGTACTAAAGGAGATTACTGGCAGAGAGAGGGCTTGTCCTACCTATGAGAGGTAGATTCATTAAATGAGGAGTCAGCGGCAGCTTGCAGGCCAATGACCCGGGATCTGCGCCTCTGACGCCGCTCTAGCTCATCATCGTTTCCCTCGAAAGATGCGAAGAGCGGGGTGCTGCTCGCGACAGGAGAGGCGCCTCTGTGCTTCAGGGACGGTGAGGCCCACTGACGCACCCGGGAAAGGGGTGAGGACGATGAGCTCATCGTGACTGCCAGTGGGGAGAGGGGGACACAGATGCACATTAAGTTCTTTATTCCTCTCTGCTTCCTAAAGTTACATTTATTAAAATGAGTTATACTGTCGGTAGCTAACAGTAACGTTAGCTGTTGGATATTTGATCATAGCTATCTAACGTTACCAAAGCAAAGGCGTCTTGATTTTTTTCAAAGCAATCCTAAATTAACACGTTTTTGTTATTGGCCACCTGTAAACAAAGTAATTTTAGTTGGCACTTGGGCTGGCAAAGCTAAACCTAGCTAGCCTAAATACAGGAAGGTATCGTTTGATTGTTGGTAGCTGTGATACTAACGTTAACGTTACCTAGTTAGCCAACTTTTTAGCTAGCTAAAAACACAACTGGATTAGATAACTTGCTACTCTAATTAACTATATCTGATATCAATAAACTAGTTAAGTTAGCTAAAGTTAGTGAAGGTTGGGTGGGTATGATTTGTGTAACGTTCCAACAGGAATCCGTTCCAAAAACTTCGTAAATAACAAGGATGCCAACAACAAACGCCCACCCAACCTTCACTAACTTTAGCTAATTTAACTCGTTTATTGATATCAGGATCTTTCTTTCTCTCTCTCGGCGGACCTGAGCCCTAGGACCATGCCTCAGGACTACCTGGCATGATGACTTCTTGCTGTCCCCAGTCCACCTGGCCGTGCTGCTGCTCCAGTTTCAACTGTTCTGCCTGTGATTATTATTATTTGACCATGCTGGTCATTTATGAACATTTGAACATCTTGGCCATGTTCTGTTATAATCTCCACCCGGCACAGCCAGGAGAGGACTGGCCACTCCTCATAGCCTGGTTCCTCTCTAGGTTTCTTCCAAGGTTTTGGCCTTTCTAGGGAGTTTTTCCTAGCCACCGTGCTTCTACACCTGCATTGCTTGCTATTTGGTGTTTTAGGCTGGGTTTCTGTACAGCACTTTGAGATATCAGCTGATGTATGAAGGGCTATATAAATGAATTTGATTTGAATTAAAGGTTAACTAAAATGTGCTCATTTGCCATCCCCAGATTTTGTTTATGCTAGCTAACGAGTATGAAAACAAAAGCTGTAAATAGATTGAATTCCTACATTACCTCGATTATTTCCAAAGCTTCTGGAACAGTGAACTGTTTCTTTATATATAGCTACATTAAAATGAAAACAACGCGTATTTAGCTTTGTATGAATGCACTTTTGTTCCTGATCAGATTTGAAAATGTGCGCCGAAGGGTTTACGTAATGACAGTGGGCGTTACCATGTTGAATCGACACTCGACTCCGCCCCATTGAGGTAGCTCCGCCCATACCACATTTTGTGTTTAGACACCCGATTAGCCACCAATCACCCCATTAAAAGTTGGAAACATTTTCTCTGGTGTTTTATCTCCAGAGTGGGTGACCCACCTGCGGAGCAGAGTCCTCTCTCTAATTAAAATATTTGACCAAGTTGTGTCCCAAATGGCACCAAATTCCAGAGCATATTCACCCTTTAAACAGAAGAGATAAGGTCTTTCAAATCAAAATAAAATTGTATTGGTCACACACGTGATTAGCAGATGTTATTGCGGTGTAGCGAAATGCTTATATGATTGTGACAAGTCTGTTTATATTTGGCTTGGCTAGCTAGCTATCTTGCTAATTGTAATTTGAATGATGCAGCAACACCAGATAAAGAGCATCTGCTTTTTGGCCCCCTTCCCCAGTTTCTCGAGGGAAGTGGACTGCGTTGAGGAGATGCAGAGGCTTGCTTCGGCTCTTCTGGACCGCTGCTGATGTGTACTACCGCTTTCTCTCTCCTCTCAAGATAGTACCTTTCTCAACTGCTTATCATCTAAAGCTGTGCAAGACCATCGCCCAAGAACTGCCATATTCCTACATGTGTTAAATTGTTTTTTTGTTTATTTTATTTTTGAAGCGACTTTGAGATTCTACTTGTAAAGAAAGCGCTATATTAAAGAAATGTATTACTTATTTTTAAATCATTTAGAAAAGATCGATTCAGAAAAGATCGATTTAGAAAAGATAAAGGTCCATGGTTTAGGCCAGAACCTTATCATTGTAATTTAATTTAGGTTTGCTTATTGAAATATTACCCTATTTCTGTCATAAAAAACATTGGTAACCTATGAAAGAATTGCTAGACTTATTCAAACATTTTCAAATACAGTACTGATGATTTATCCATAAATGACACTAGATGGCGGTAAATAGGTCTAGAAGAGAACAGAATCATTGCATTGGGTAGGTTTGTGGCCTTTCCAATACAAGTATTTTATAGTTCTGTGATGGTGATGGTGATCAGGACTATGTATTATGATGTAGTAATAGTTAGTGAAATTGTGTGCACAGATATTTGGTTTTAACATTTCACCCCTTATGAATAAACACACAGTCATTGCACATGTGTACTCTTTCAACAAACCCTATTTCCTATCAATGGGTCTCACCATATGTAGTCTATTTGTCTATTCCATTTTTCTATGCTACTCTAGTGCCAATTATCTCCCCATCAGCATATAATCTCTCTATGTTGTTTTTCTCAGCCAAAGCCTACCTATTCCTGGAATACCTGCATTGAGGAAGCAGTCACGCCTTCATTGTTTACTCCCACAGTCAGTCTAAATACCCTGGCTTGCACTACTCCCTTTCCCTCCCTCCTCCTGGAGAGATGTGGTGTATAATCTGGCTAATGCATCTGCAGAGAAGTGCCCCAATGATATATGGTTATGGATTATAGAGGAAACTGGAAAATAAACACACACACACCATGAGTAGAAAGCGGATAGAGTGCCTGGGAGGATGGGATGAGGGGGAGAAAAAGAGGCCATTTATCTTTCCAACGGATATTTGAATCCACCCCTATTCTTATTATTGAGTGTTGATGTTCTTTGAGAGTTCATATAGTGATTACATGTACTGATAGTTAAGTCTACCATCCTCGTCTGTGTACACCACTGTCATTAGTTCACTATATCAGCAGTCATCGGCTGACTATCTCCAAACAGGGCAACCAGAAGCAATGGGGATACTGGCACTTTACTCCCAATAAAATTGCAAAACTGGCTGGTACGATGTATTGGTAAGGACTTTTCTATTGTCTATGTATGTATTGTAAATTGAAGGACTGAGAGGTGTAGTGAGGCTGGTCCTACGAGCAAGGGCTTGCATCCCTATATCAATTTCTCTCATTCTCCTGCCATCATTTCATCTGTAACAAATTACCTGTGGGACACTCCAATCACCTGCTTGGGCACTTTGTTGACCTTATAAAAGGTAGACACACAGATATTATTGGGTATTTTTGGTAAGGCCATCCTGCTGTTCCATTGGCCATCAGAGAAAGACCTTTGGAAAAGGACAATGTTGGTGAGTGTGGGTTATATAAAATCTTATAGCCTATGAAAACATTTGTTTCAAACATACTGTATATACAGCAGACTATCTTAAGATATGTTCTTCCATATTTTAAGAGGGATACTATTCATTACACATACAGCAAGAGTAAAGAGAGACATCTTAAAAAATATGAGAAGCTATATCATTGTAGTAAGGAGCTCCGTACCCACATGGCAGCCTTTACTTGGCAGGAGCTTGCATCCATGGAAACGTAAATTGCTTACATGTAATGCATAAAATCCCTTATACTTATATTAAGAGAAGGGAAAGTTAAATCAGGTAGTTAAATCAGGTAGTCACTGCTAAATGGCCCAGCAGTGTTGCCACATCAACATTTTGAATTTCCTTGTGGCAAATATATGAATACTGATAGCAATTACTGAGAAGGTGGGACTTTAAATATTTGTTTCATTGACTTTTTCTTGGACAAATTCAGTAAAAAGATTTGTGATTAGCAAGACTGATTTACTAAGGGAGCCCAGGAGAGCCCATAGGATCTTCTTAATGGACTAGCTACAGGCCAGAAGATATGGGCTTGGCCTTCAGGGTGTGAGACGTGTTGATTTTTTGACAGATGTATGATAGAAATCAATACTCTATATTGGATATTAAGCCTGTCTGTGTAAGGGTAAATACTCTTGTAGACAAAATGTTACCAACGTTGATTGCTTTCATTCAGTAGACTGCTCCATTCACACTGACATGTTTAGGTTCTCATTTGATGTTGTCATGTGAACAGTCACGTAGTATCAAAGATAAACTGCTGGTCTACTTAATACGAATATAGCCTTGCTATCCGTCCACTGTATGTAGCTTTGCTAAGACCAAAATTGCACACTTGGAATCTGACTCCCCTGCCAGTTGGTTTTGGAATTTAACAGTGACGGAATATATTTCACACCTGAAGAGGTGAATGAAGAGAGAGATGCCCCCCGGGACTATGTAAAGGGTTTGTCAAAAACTAAAGGTGGGAGTGAGAGAAGGGGAGAGAGAGAGAGAGGAGGAGGAGATAAGGTTGAGAGAGATACGGAGAGCGAGAGAAAAAGGGAAAGAGAGGAACGGAATGGAACAGGTGGCTTGTGTGGAGCCACAACCACAGACATAAACAATGCCTTTGTCTCGTTCAGCAGAGAGAAGTTTTAATTCACCACAGGGCTTGCATGCATTGTTGTGTTGCTACCATTACATATTTTCTCTGGTGATTTATATGCCCAGAGGGGGGTGATCCACCTGCGGTGCAGTATTCTCTCTAAATTAAAAGATTTGACTAAATTTTTGTCCCAAATGGCACCGTATTCCCTACAGGACCCATAGGATAGTAGTAGTACACTATATAGGGAATAGGGTGCAATATGGGACGCTGATAATTTAATGGCCAAAAGAAAGAAGACTGTTGATTAAGAGAAGTATTCATTAGACTGCTGCTGCACTGGTGGTCTGTGTGTTGATTGGTATGGTAGGATGCCTGCCTCCTTCGTGTGTGTGCCTCCCTCTGTGGCGATTTTAGTATGTAAATATTGGTGGGGCAACATCATTTTTTTTATAGATGCATGTAGTGATGGAAAAAGTACACAATTGTCATACTTGAGTAAAAGTAAAGATACCTTAATAGAAAATGACTCAAGTAAAAGTGAAAGTTACCCAGAAAAATACTACTTGAGTAATTCCATACAGTATTCTATACTATTCTACGGTATCTTAGTCACTTAATGTTTACATATCTGGCATTACTCATCTCATATGTATATACTGTTTTCTATACTCTTTTACGGTATCTAATTAACTTCATGATGTTTACATAGCTTGCATTACTCCTCTCATATGTATATACTGTGATCTATACTATTCTACTGTATCTTAGTCCGTTCCGCTCTGACATCGATCGTCCATATGTATATAGTATGTATATAGTCTTAATTCATTCCTACTTAGATTTGTGTGTATATGTTGTGTAATTTGTTAGATATTAGTTGTTAGATACTACCGCACTGTCGGAGCTAGAAGCACAAGCATTTTGCTACACCCACAATAACAAGCTAAGAGATGTGGTGGATTTGGCTAGTTCCATTTTTGAGAATGTTGAGGTAGAAGACAATGCACAGAGTATTCCTCCTGCAAGACCGACAGTTTTTAGCCCTGTAAAAACTAAGGCAGGGGAAAGCGAAATCGCGCCCCAATTACATGACATTCTTTTGTCTGTCACCCCGAGAAGGTGATTGAATGTCAAAAGGGAGACACCAGTCTTTGAAGTGTTTTGGTTCGGGAATTTCCATTGAGGAAGCTAAAACTAAGGAGACTGCCTACTTTATGGAAGCAGGAGTTTTGAGTTTTGGGGAAATGGGCAGCTCATGACACCGTTAATGACTGGAGTGAAGTGTGTCAAGTGGTTGTTCCTACACCGTTCCGACAGCAGGTGCTGTCACTCGCCCATGACCAGGCATGTTCCGGACATTTGGGGATCACCAAGACTTATAACCGAGTCCTTCGTAATTTTTTCTGGACGGGTTTGAAGTCTGACGTTGTCCAATTTTGTAAAACATGTCAACTCACTTGGAAAGCGAATCAAACAGTTCCTCGAGCGCCGCTCTGCCCGATTCCTGTCGTGGGGGAACCATTTGAAAGAGTGATAATTGATTGTGTAGGTCCATTGTCGAAAACCAGGTCAGGTAACCAGTTCTTACTAACAATAATGTGCAGTGCTACTCGATACCCAGAGGCTATTCATATTCCCTACTATAATGGCTAAGACTGTGGTGAAGGCACTAGTGAAGTTCTTCTCTCCGTTTGGACTCCCTAAAGTAATCCAAACTGATCAGGGATCCAACCTTATGTCCAAACTGTTTTCAAATGTGTCAAAGACGCTGTGTATTTCCCATCAGGTCTCCAGTTTGTATCATCCAGAGAGTCAAGGGGCTCTCGAACGCTGGCATCAGACACTGAAGGCAATGCTACGCAAGTATTGCATGGATACCAGTACCGATTGGGATGAGGGGGTGCCCTTTGTCCTATTTGCTATAAGGGAAACGATACACGAGTCCTTAGGGTTCAGCCTTGCTGACCTTGTGTCCGCTGACACGGGGTCCGCTGAAAGTTTGAAGGAGCATATCCTATCTCCTACACCCAGTAGAGACCCTAAAAATGTTTTGGATTATGTCAGTAAGATGCGGGAGAGACTGCACGCCGCCTGTGTGTTAGCCGGTCCAGCCCGCCGTCTCCAGTGTGCCTGCGGTGGTGCTGAAGCCTGGCTGGGAACTAGAGGAGGATAAGGAAGACAGGTTGGAGTTACGCCATACGTTATAGCAGTGTGAATGCTTATTTTATTCGGAGATGCTGAAAAAGTTACCCTCTCAAACGTAACATTTGGATAACGATCAAACTACAGATCTTATCCTATTGATAAACAGTTTTCTCAATGTGTTTCAGGACGTTCCAAGTCACACGTCCATCTTGGAACATGACGTGGATGTGGGCAACGGTATTCCTATACGTCAGCATCCGTACCGAGTTAATGCAAAGAAAAGGGAGGTAATGAAAAGGGAGGTAGCTTATTTATTACAGAATGACATGGCAAAACCCAGTAACAGCTCCTGGAGTTCCCCATGTATTCTTGTTCCTAAGCCTGACGGTACGTCCCGCTTATGTACGAACTATCGTCGAGTAAATGAAGTTACAAAGTCTGATTATTTTCCTCTACCTCGCTTAGATGACTGCATTGATAGAATTGGCTTTGCTGCTTACGTTAGTAAGTTAGATTTGCTAAAAGGTTATTGGCAGGTGCCTCTGACCTCTCGAGCTTCTGACATATCGGCTTTCGTTACGCCTGATAACTTTGTACAATATACTGTGATGTCCTTTGGCATGTGTAATGCACCTGCTACTTTTCAGCGGCTAGTTAACATTGTGTTTGCAGATGTGCCAAATTGTACTGCTTACCTAGACGATGTGGTGATACATTCGTCTACTTGATCTGATCATCTCTCCACTTTGAGAAGTGTGTGTCAGCGGTTGGAGAATGCTTCTTTAACCCTCAATTTGGCCAAGTGTGAGTTTGGGAAGGCTACTCTGACTTACTTAGGGAAACAAGTGGGACAAGGTCAAGTGCACCCAGTAACTGGAAAAGTGGAAGCAATTGTTGCTTTTCCTGCTCCCACGACTCGCCACCAGTTGCGCAGATTCCTAGGGATGGTAGGGTACTATCGTACGTTCTGTAAGAATTTCTCGACGGTAGTAGCTCCCCTTTCATCTCTGCTTAGTCCCAAGGTACCATTTAAGTGGTCCAAGGACTGTAACTATGCTTTTGAGTCTGCTAAAGCACTACTTTGTAGTGCCCCAGTGCTTGCCGCCACCAACTTTGACAAACCTTTTAAGTTGGAGGTAGATGCTAGTATAGTGGGGGTAGGTGCGGTTCTCTTATAGGAAGATGAAGACGGAGTGGATCGGCCCGTCAGTTTCTTCTCCCGTAAGTTCAACTCGTGTCAGTCAAGGTACTCCACTATTGAACAAGAGACGCTGGCTTTATTGCTTGCCTTACAGTTCTTTGAGGTATATGTGGGCTCCAGTGCCTTGCCTGTAATGGTCTTCACGGCCCACATATACCTCTAATATGCATATGGTGTTTTGAATTAATCCTCACCTTAGAAAACACTGTCCATTTCATTGTGTTAAGCTTTGAAACAACACCACAACAATCAGGTTTTACACTGTTTCAAACGGCTGTTGAACTTATTTCTGTAAATTGATCATTACAGTGAGGTGAGTTTTAAAATTATGATAGGCCTGGAGCCACATATACCATATTAGAGGTATATTTGGGCTCCAGTGCCTTGCCTGTAATGGTCTTCACGGACCATAATCCATTGGTGTTCTTGAAGCAAATGGACAATCAGAACCACCGCCTTATGCGGTGGGCTCTGATTGTCCAAGGATATAATGGACAGATTGCTTATGTGAAGGGCTCGGCGAATGTGGTTGCCGACGCTCTATCACGGGTTTACTAACTGGGGATGTGTTGGTTTTTGTTATTACAAATTGTATGTTTGCAATTTTTGTGGTGGGCGTGTTACGTTCCCCAGTTTCTGTGTTGTAGTTTGTGTATTTGAGTGTGTGTTTCAGGAGATGGCTTCCTGAAATCCCCCAAGCAGCTGAATGGTCGACTCCACGGCTAATTGGAGCTGACCCCGCCCCCTCGTCAAGTTACAGCTGTATCCCTTTAGACTCCTTCTCCAGTTATAAAAGCCAGGGTTCTGTTGTTCAGGAGAGAGATCATTTCTGGGAGGTCATTGCAGAAAGATGATGGCTGAGAGATGATTGCTGAGAGATGACGTCGTTTTAGAGAATTTGTCAGTACGTCCTACCGGCCTCATAACCGCAGACCATGTGTAACCACGCCAGCCCAGGACCTCCACATCAGGATTCTTCACCTGCGGGATTGTTTGAGGAAGTTTTGAGAAGTATTTCTGTCTCTAATTTTGTGGGGAAAACTCATTCTGATTTGCTGGGCCTGGCTCCGTAGTGGGTGGGCCTGGCTCCCAAGTCGGTGGGCGTATGCCCTGCCAGGTCCACTCGTGGTTGCACCCTTGTTAAGTCATGTGATATCCATAGATTAGGGCCAAATTAATTTATGTAAATTGACAGATTTCCTCATATGAACTGTAACTGAAATTGTTGCATGTTGCTTTTGTATTTTTGTTCAGTATTATATTCTTCTTACTATAAAATCATATAAAAGAAAAATGATGGTGCAGACTTATAAGCATATTTTGTAAGCTAAATGAACAAGCCTACAGCCTATGTGTCACGCCCTGACCTTAGTTATCTTTGTTTTCTTTAATATTTTGGCTAGGTCAGGGTGTGACGAGGGTGGTATGTGTGTTTTTGCCTGTCTAGGTTTTTTTTGTAATTCTATGGGGTTTTGGTATGTCTAGGTATATGTAGGTCTATGGTGGCCTGAATTGGTTCCCAATCAGAGAGAGCTTTTTATCGTTGTCTCTGATTGGGGATCCTATTTAGATTGCCATTTTCCATTTTGGTTTTGTGGGTTATTGTCTATGTGTAGTTGTCTGTCAGTACTCATGTCGCATTGCGTCACGGTCATTTTGTATAGTTTGTTCAGTGTTTATTCTTCATGAAAAGAAGTATGTATTCTTGTCACGCTGTGCCTTGGTCTCCTCGTTATGACGAACGTGACAGAATAACCCACCAAACCAGGACCAAGCAGCGTGAAAAGGAGGAACAGCGCTTAATGGGGAAATGGACCTGGGAGGAGATATTAGATGGAGCAGGACCCTGGACACAGCCGGGGGAGTATCACCGTTCCACTTTCGCTGCCTCTAACTCCTCCTTAGGATGGCGATACTCCCCCTGGCTGAGTCAGGTAGGAGACCTGAGCCAGCTCCTCGTGCTTACTGTGGGGAGCGTTTTACTGGTCAAGCACCGTGTTATGCGGTGTCTCTAGTGCTATTCTAGCCCGGTGAGCTCTATTCCAGCTCCTCGCATTGGCCGGGCTAGAATGGGCATCCAGCCAGGAAGGAGGGTGCCGGCTCAGCGCTCCTGGTCTCTAGTGTACCTCCTTAGACCAGGATATCCTGCGCCGGCATTGCGTACTGTGTCTCCGATGAGTCTACACAGCCCAGTACGTCCTGTGCCAGCGCCCTGCATTTGTAGGGTGAAAATAAACATCCAGCCAGGACGGGTTGTGTCAGCTCTACACTCCAGACCTCCAGTACGCCTCCACAGTCCAGTACGTCCTGTTTATCCTCCCCGCACTCGCCCTCCGGTACCACCAGTCCCAGCACCACGCACCAGGCCTCCCGTGCGCCTCCAGGGCCAGTACACCCTGTTCCTGCTCCTCGCACTCACCCTGAGGTGCGTGTACCCAGCCCGGTACCACCAGTTCTGGCACCACGCACCAGGCCTATAGTGCGCCTTGGCAGTCCAGTACGCCCTGTTCCTGCTCCTCGCACTCGCCCTGAGGTGCGTGTCCCCAGCCTGCCAGTGCCGGCACCACGCACCAGGCCTACAGTGCGCCTCGGCAGTCCAGAGCGTCCGGCGACAGTACCCAGTCCAGAGCGTCCGGCGACAGTACCCAGTCCAGAGCGTCTGGCGACAGCACCCAGTCCAGAGCGTCCGGCGACGGTACCCAGTCCGGAATCTCCAGCGACGGTCCCCAGTCCAGAACATCTGGCGATGATCGACAGGGCAAGGGTCCCCAGCCCGGGGCCTACGGTGAGGATCCGCAGTCCAGAGCCTTCGGCGATGATCCAGGGGTCAGTGCTACAAGAGCGGACTCAGGGTAAAGAAGGGGGGCGGCGTCCAGAACCAGAGCCGCCACCGAGGTTAGATGCCCTCCCAGACCCTCCCATATAGGTTTAGGTTTGCGGCCGGGAGTCCGCACCTTTGTGGGGGGTACTGTCACGCCCTGACCTTAGTTATCTTTGTTTTCTTTATGATTTTGGTTAGGTCAGGGTGTGACGAGGGTGGTATGTGTTTTTGTCTTGTCTAGGGTTTTTTGTAATTCTATGGGGTTTTGGTATGTTTAGGTATATGTAGGTCTATGGTGGCCTGAATTGGTTCCCAATCAGAGACAGCTGTTTATCGTTGTCTCTGATTGGGGATCCTATTTAGATTGCCATTTTCCATTTTGGTTTTGTGGGTTATTGTCTATGTGTAGTTGCCTGTCAGTACTCGTGTCGCATAGCTTCACGTTCGTTTTGTTGTTTTGTATAGTTTGTTCAGTGTTTATTCTTCATTAAAAGAAGTATGTATTCTTATCACGCTGCTCCTTGGTCTTCTCGTTATGATGAACGTGACACTATGGCATGGAGCTTAGCCAGATAGCTAACATACAGTAGGCCAACTCATATTCTGATCTCCTGAAATACATTTTCTTAATATCATGTTTCTTTAGACCTGACTAAAATAAATGATGGATTTATTGTGATGGTGTATATTAAATTGATTTATTAGACTTTTTTTAAACGTAGGTGTCCCAAAGGCATGCATCACTGGCTTGTATGCGCGGATGCCTGGAGATGCTAAACATGTTTATGTTAATTAACCGTCAATTACCGTGAGGCCGGCTGCCAAAATGTCATTGCTACCACAGCCCTAGCTGTGACATGGAATTTTAGGGGAGATCAGATGGTAGGAGGCAGCAAATAAGAGGTCTCTTAGGGAGAGAGAAAGGACAGAAGAGGGGAAACAGTGAAAAGGACAGAGTGAGATAGCAGTAATGACATTAACCTTGTATCTTTATTGATCTTTTATTTGTAGTTTTGTCTCTATGCACATCCACTTGACCCTGCACACTCACACACATACTCACTCCATCTGCTCACTCCAGTGGCGGTTAGTGCAGTTTAAGATGAGGGAGGACAATTGTTCTTAATGAGCATGGCTTTATTTCTATTACAACATATTGGATGACTGTCATTCATATTCCATTCACCCAGTTCAATGTAACAGTGATAGGTTTAGGCTGGCGATAGGTTTAGGATACTACAGTTTTCCCTGTACCCATCATGAGGTTGCTACAACCTAGCCTATGAATCAAAGTATACAACGTAGGTGCACACAGGTTGAGAGACAAATTTGAGGTGACAGACAGTGACGTTCAATACTGCCTTGCATGTAGCTGATATAGGATGTAATCATTAGTCCAACAGTTGCAAACAAGAGTTTCTATTGGACAAATTAAAGTATGTTTATCCCCGTTTTGTTCCATTTGCTTCAGTTTAAGAAACTTTTTTCAACAGAATCGGTGGATTGAATACACCCATGACCACGCGTAAACACACAGCCACGTTGTATTCCTTCTTGCATCCCATGCACTCTCCTCTCACGTCTTCCCTCCGCTTGTGGACTTCAATGCACAACAAAACAGCTGTATGTGACAAGTCGATAAAACCTTTCCAAGCCAAACCGCTACACACAGCCTACATCGTGGTTACCATATTAGCTAAAGTAATGTCATAGTCAGCATAGCTAATAGAACTAACGCGTTAGTAAACCCGCTACAATCATGCAATAATGTTACAGTGAACAGTCAGTTAGCAGTTACACCGGAGGGCCCCGGTGGCAATAAATTAGTCAAACCAAAAGTTTACCTTGCCTTGGAAGAGTTCCAGGGTTGTGTTGGATAGTCACAGCCAGCTAGCTAACATAGCATCCCTCTGTTTGATCAGGCTAAACTAGCTAGCTGCATTTGCTAGCTAAGTAAGTGAAACTGAAAAAAATTACAATTTCTCTATATTTATATTTCTTTCTTGCTTCTCCTTCATTTGGGAAGAAATGAATTTGTTCAAAACAGTTAAACTATTGTCTTTCGCCCTCTTTGAGTCAACTACTCACCATATTTTATGCACTGCAGTGCTAGCTAGCTGTAGCTTATGCTTTCAGTACTAGATGAATTCTTTGATACTTTGATTTGGTGGACAACATGTCAGTTTATGCTGCAAGAGCTCTGATAGTTTGGAGGATATCCTCCGGAAGTTGACATAATTACTGTGTAAGTCTATGGAAGGGGGTGAGAACTATGAGCCTCCTAGGTTTTGTATTGAAGTCAATGTAGCCAGAGGAGGACAGAAAGCTAGCTATTTGGTGACGTTATTATATTTAGTATAGTTTTATCTAAAAAGGATAACTTTTTAAATGTTTTACAATTTTTGTTTTTATGAAATCCACTGAGGAGGATGATCCTCCCCTTCCTCATCTGAGGAGCCTCCATTGGCTCCTTCACACATAATATGCACATACATTACTGACTCAACACACATATTTGAAAACATTTCTAAAAACCTGTTTTCGATTTATCATTATGGTATTGTGTGTAGATTGTTGAAGAAAAACAATAATTTTATCAATTTGAGAAGAAGGCTGTAATGTAGCAAAATGTGGAAAATGTCAAGGGGTGTGAATACTTTCCGAATGCACTTTACCTCCATCGCTCCAGTATCCCTGAACATTACGATATGGTTTGGAACTGACCCTGTATATAGTATGCTTACCCACTTAGGCCTACTTATTGTGTTCTTCATGTTTCTTCTTATTTCTCGTGTGCTTTTTTCTAGTATTACATTTCTATTCATCATTGTATTGTTGGATTTTGAGTTTGCAAGAAAGGCATTTCACTGGACTTGTGCATGTGACATTAAAACTTGAAACTTAAGGGGGAATAAATAAATGGCTGATGTTAAAAGGATGTTGTTGGTGGGTGTCGTGTCATTATCGTTGTTATGGTGTTGATGGTACAGGTTTGTGTGTCCAGTTACCCGGGAAGATATACCCAAAGGCTCCAAAGGGAGTTTGTGGCCATGCAGTTGTGATTTACGCCCAGAGATTGACAGTGGTAGTTTAAGCGTGTGTGTGGTTAAGTGTGTGTGTGGTTACTCAATCATGGCTTCCTGAATGGTAGAGGCAGTTTAAACCAACATGAAAACACACGAGAACACGTCAGTCAGCATGACTGAGCTGCAAACTAATTTGTTGTAAAATACATGGCATTTTATCTGGCATTTTAAAGGCAACAATTGGTGTAGTAATGGTGCAAATGGGGGGATATTTGAAATAAGGTATGTTTGACCAATAAATAAATGCTTTGGCTGAGAGTTTAATTTTGTGAGGGTGGACCGTGCAAACTCCCAATTTCTAACATGTATAGACCCAGAAGTTAATCACGCAGCTGACCAAATTATGCAAGATTTTACTTCATTTTCGACAAAAATTACGTACCCAAATCTAACTGCCTGTAGCTTAGGCTCCGAAGCAAGGATATGCATATTTTGCATAGTTTGTGGAAATGTGAAAGGAATGTTGGAAAATATAACACAATAGATCTGGTAAAAGATAATACAAAGAAAAAAAATACAAAGAAAAAAACAACCATTCTTTTGTAATTTTTTGTACCATCGTCTTTGAAATGCAAGAGAAAGGCCATAATGTATTATTCCAGCCAGGTGCAATTTAGATTTTGGCAGCAATGTATGTGCAAAGGTTTAGACTAATCAAACAAACCATTGCATTTTCAAAATGTTCAAAATGTTGTATCAAGACTGCCCAAGTAACTTTTCATGTTCAACATGTACCAGGCCCTGTGTACGCAGATAAAGATAAAGTGACTGTAACACTTCCTTTCAAGGGATCCTTATTACATTTTAATTACACTGTAACATGTATTATAATTAACTGTAACAACTCTATTTCTAAGCATAGTACATGTAATGTTTGCCTAAGTACAATGTAATTACTAGTTTTAACACAGGATTCAGCTAATTAAAGTGTATCTTGCAGGGTACTTACATGTAACTAATGTGTACTTATACAGTACATCCTGTACCCATCCTGACAACCTGGCCCTCATTTTTTACGTTTCTGGAAGTGCCATCCAAGTGGGAGAATAAACACATTAGTACACCTCAGAGTACATGTTTTTATTGATTTATTTATCCGTTATTTTACCAGGTAAGTTGACTGAGAACACATTCTCATTTGCAGCAACGACCTGGGGAATAGTTACAGGGGAGAGGAGGGAGATGAATGAGCCAATTGTAAACTGGGGATTATTAGGTGACTGATGGTTTGAGGGCCAGATTGGGAATTTAGCCAGGACACCGGGGTTAACACCCCTACTGTTACGATATGTGCCATGGGATCTTTAATGACCTCAGAGAGTCAGGACACCGGTTTAACGTCCCATCCGAAAGACGGCACCCTACCCTGGGGCAGTGTCCCCAATCACTGCCCTGGGGCATTGAGATATTTTTTTAGACCAGAGGAAAGAGTTCCTCCTACTGGCCCTCCAACACCACTTCCAGCAGCATCTGGTCTCCCATCCAGGAACTGACCAGGACCAACCCTGCTTAGCTTCAGAAGTAAACCAGCAATGGTATGCAGGGTGGTATGCTGCATGTAATATTTGCATAAGTACAATGTAATTACTAGTTGTCACACAGTATTTAGCTAGTTAAAATTAAGTGTATCTTGAGGGGGACTTACTTGTTATTATAGTGTACTTACAAAGTACGTTATACATCCTGACAATCTAATCGTTAGCTTCTGAAAGCGCCATCCAAGTGAAAAATAAACACACGAATGCACCACAGAGTACATATAATATCTGCACAAGTAATTACTAGGTGTTACACAGGATTTGTCTAGTTAAAAGGAAGTATAGCTTGAAGGTTACTGACTTGTAATTATAGAGTACCTACCTGTAAAGTATGTTACCCATCCTGACAATCTAATCGTCAGCTTCTGAAAGCGCCATCCACGTGAAAAATAAACACACTAATGCACCACAGAGTACATGTAATATTTGTACAATGTACACAGGATTTAGCTAGTTAAAATAAACTGTATCTTGAGAAGTACTTGTAATTATAGTGTTCCTACAAAGTATGTTAAACATCCTGACAATCTAATCATCAGCTTCTGAATGTGCCATCCAAGTGAGAAATACACACTCTAGTAGAATGGAAATCAACAACTCTGTTTCTGTCTTCATGTGTTTCTTTCTTGTAAGCATTTTCCTTCCTGGAGTCTGAGACCTTGTGGAAATCTGTGGTATAGAAGAAGAATGTATGACAATTTAGCCTTAGACACTACATTACTCTATACTAGTTATCATCATCATGCTTTCTATAGTTTAGGCCTATAGATAGCTAGGCCTAACTAGCTACCTAGCTAGTATAGGTAGGCGACCGACGGTTTGATGTTTTGTCTGCCATCCATCCATTCATGAAAGCAAGTGCCGTGTGTAGCCTATGTGCTTTGTCCGCTTTTCTGTCATTCACTTAGAAGGACAAAGTATTTGAAGCCTAGTATTAATATAGGCTCTTTGAAGTCCCTTCTCTCACCTCCAGAGGAAATCAGAAGAAATCCTTCATACAGAGAGGTCTGTTGCTTAAAGTCTGAGAGAGAATAAGGAAGTGATGTTCTTGTAAGGACCGACGCTGGAGTATAGGAGCAGGTACGAGGAGTCAAACAGTTAATTGGAACAGAGATGGAACAAGACAGGAACAGTGTCAGCACACGGGTATACAAGGACATATGACAATCAATGCTGAAGTAGGGAACACAGCGGTGGAACAGACAGATATAGGGGAGGTAATGACAGAGATGATTGAGTCCAGGTGAGTCCAATAATCACTGATGCGCGTGACGTGGAAGGCAGGTGTGCGTACTGATGGTGGCAGGAGTGCGTAATACTGGAGAGCCTGGTGTCCTCAAGCGCTAGGGGGGAAGAGCGGGAGCAGGCATGACAGTTCGAGCTTCTTTACCTCTATAAGAGTTGATAATCTCAATGAACGAAGAGCTGTCAGTCTAGACACTACTCAGAAATTACAGTAAATGTCATAGTTTTAAAACCTTTATTGTCTCAGCTCCTTTACCTCTCAGAGAGATCTGTTGTGACCAAAATGGCATCCTATTCCCTATTTAGAGCACTACTTTTGACCAAGGCCCTTGAGTGATGATCAGTCTTGCCACTTCTATGAATGTTTTTATTTTACCTTTACTTAACTAGGCAAGTCAGTTAAGAACAAATTCTTATTTTCAATGATGGTCGAGAAACAGTGGGTTGACTGCCAATAATCACAGAGGTGCGTGACGGGGAAGGCAGGTGTGCGTACTGATGGTGGCAGGAGTGCGTAATGCTGGAGAGCCTGGTGTCCTCGGGCGCCAGGGGGGAAGAGCGGGAGCAGGCGTGACAGTTCGAGCTTCTTTACCTCTATAAGAGTTGATAAGGGGCAGAATAGCACATTTTTACCTTGTCAGCTCTGGGATTGGATCTTGCAACCTTTTGGTTACTAGTCCAAAGCTTTAAACAGTAGGCTACCTGCCGCCCCAACAATGGTTGTTGCTATATACACTGCTCCAAAAAATTAAGGGAACACTAAAATAACACATCCTACATCTGAATGAAATAAATATTCTTATTAAATACTTTTTTCTTTACATAGTTGAATGTGTTACCAACAAAATCACACAAAAATTCTCAATGGAATTCAAATTTATCAACCCATGGAGGTCTGGATTTGGAGTCACACTCAAAATTAAAGTAGAAAACCACACTACAGGCTGATCCAACTTTGATGTAATGTCCTTAAAACAAGTCAAAATGAGGCTCAGTAGTGTGTGTGGCCTCCACGTGCCTGTATGACCTCCCTACAACGCCTGGGCATGCTCCTGATGAGGTGGCGGATGGTATCCTGAGGGATCTCCTCCCAGACCTGGACTAAAGCATCCGCCAACTCCTGGACAGTCTGTGGTGCAACGTGGCGTTGGTGGAAGGAGCGAGACATGATGTCCCAGATGTGCTCAATTGGATTCAGGTCTGGGGAACGGGCGGGCCAGTACATAGCATCAATGCCTTCCTCTTGCAGGAACTGCTGACACACTCCAGCCACATGAGGTCTAGCATTGTCTTGCATTAGGAGGAACCCAGGGCCAACCGCACCAGCATATGGCCTCACAAGGGGTCTGAGGATCTCATCTCGGCACCTAATGGCAGTCAGGCTACCTCTGGCGAGCACATGGAGGGCTGTGCGGCCCCCCAAAGAAATGCTACCCCACACCATGACTGACCCACCGTCAAACCGGTCATGCTGGAGGATGTTGCAGGCAGCAGAACGTTCTCCACGGCGTCTCCAGACTCCAGACTGTCAAGTCTGTCACGTGCTCAGTGTGAACCTGCTTTCATCTGTGAAGACCACAGGGCGCCAGTGGCGAATTTGCCAATCTTGGTGTTCTCTTGCAAATGCCAAACGTCCTGCACGGTGTTGGGCTGTAAGCACAACCCCCACCTGTGGACATCGGGCCCTCATACCACCCTCATGGAGGCGATATTTGGTTGGAGGGCCCCCCCACCAAGCGGGCATATTTGTTTTGCAGCCCCCCTCTTGAAGGCGGAGAGAAAAATGTTAATATCCTGCAATTCTACCCATTTTGCCATTGGGTAGAGAGACTTTTGCAGTTTTAAAGCTAATTTCCTGCAATTCTAAAGACTTTGCTATGACTTATGCCATATTACAGTTTTTCTCAGTCGCTTTGGTGCATTTTTCACATCATCCCTAACATGTGCAATATAATAAGTGCATTTCTCAGAACAATTTGTACAAACTGCAATATACAATAGATATGTTTCTAAAGCTAGTCAGTCACTAAAAATCCTTAGTACATCTCTCAAAAGTAAATATTCATGCCAATGATCATGTCAGTGTCATCAGAATGATAAGTCATTGAGTCATTGTTCACGAACAAGGTCATCAAAATGTTTACGCATGTTGTCAATGTAACTGTGTACTTTGACAGTATTACCTGATGTAAACTTAGGCTACAGTTTGGATGACAGTTACTGTATTGAAAATGCACAAGGCTGCACTTCTATGGCATATATCAATTTCAACAGTACTATTTACATATTACTATATGTGGGTTATTGATTGAAAGAGACTGGACAACCCAAGGAGCACAAAGAAAAGAAAACTAAATTAGAAAGAAACACAGGAAACCACCCCTAAGGCACAACCTTGCCCGCAGCATTGTTGTGCTGTCTCTACACATCCAGACGTTCCTGTCTGTCGGCCCAAATATTCTCATCCACATCACACCGGATATTTTCCCTTCCAATGCAACGTGGAAAGAATATTTTGGAGTGCCTTATCCATCCTCTGCAGGCGTCTACTGTGATGTCCTCACATGCTACATCCATTGCAGCCAGCAGGGTCATCTGTGTGTGAGGCTGACGATCGTACACCTTCCACCTCCATGCTGAAAATAACTCCTCAATTGGGTTAAGGAATGGTGAATAAGGTGGGAGGAATTCTATGAGCATCCTCGGGTGGGTCACAAACCATTGCCTTATGATGTTTGATCGATGGAAACTCACATTATCACAAATGACCACATACTTTGGCAAGTCCTCTCTAAACAGACCCCTCTCATCATCAGGGATGAGAGCCCTGTAGAGAGTCTCTAAAAAGTTGAGTAGATGCTGGGTGTTGTATGGCCCTATAAGGGGGATATGGGTTAGGACACCATGCTCCGAAATAGCAGCACACATGGTGATATTTCCTCCCCGTTGGCCTGGCAAATCCACAGTAACTCTGTGACCGATGATATTCCGACCCCGCCTTCTGCATTTGGTCAGGTTGAAGCCAGCCTCATCCACGTATACAAAGATGTGAGAGGGTTCACTTGATTCCAACTCCATTATACGCTATATCCCAGAACACACAGTTGAATTTGTTTTGGTAAGGAAGAGTGACATAAAATGTACATATATTGTATGTTCCTTCCACAGCAATGGAAATGTGTGCAGTTTATGCTTACTGTACTATGTATCACTATAAAATGTTGTTGTAAAGTAGTTACATAGATATATGTTTTACCTGTACATACTGGTACCGTAGCTCCTTAACTCTGTCCTCATTCCTTTGGAATGGTACACGGTACAGCTGTTTCATACTCATCTGGTTTCTATGCAGCACCCTGTCGATGGTTGAGATGCTAACCGTATGGATGTTTTCAAAGACATCGTTGTCTTCTATAATGGTCCTTTGTATTTCCCTGAGTCTCATGGCATTGTTTGCTCGGACCATGGTGCAAATAGCCTCCTCCTGTTGATGTGTGAAAAGGCGTCCTCTGCCACCAGTTTGAGGTAATCTTGCAGTCCTATGTGAGGAAAAATGCAGTGATGCATCGCACACTTTCACATAGACAAAAACTATGCGAAAATACATTTTACTGTAAAACATACAGGTGGGTGCATGTAAGGGGCAGTATGTATCTGTATAGAATATATTTCTGTATGCTGTGAAATACAAGTGGACTACTGTAATATGAAGCATTGTAGGAAGTATACAGTATACTGCTTATATACAGTAACAGTGCACTGTACATTGGTGGACATACCGGTTCTCCTTCGAAACGTTTGAACTATTGAGGACACGGTTGATCTCCCAATATTCGGCTGCACCCTTCGACCCGCCTCAGCCATTGTAAGGCCATGATTGACAACATGGTCTACAATAGTGGCCCTTATGTCATCAGATATGCGCCTATGTCCTCTTCTGCCTCTTCCTCTGTTTTGCCTTCCACCACGCATCCTTGCTCCTCTTCTTCCTCCTCTTGGCTGTTGACCCTGTTCGTTTCCTGGTCCATCCATTATTGGAAAATTGCAACTCTGTGTTGTGGTCTGTCTATATATGCTTGCCAATTGATTCTTCATGAGATGCACCTTTGAGCAATTTAGACAACTGGTTGATTGTTGGTTGAACTAACACTTTACATTCCTTCATGAGTGAGGGTCAATTTCACCTGCACGATTCATCAATTCACGTTTTTGTACAAAACGTCTAATAGAAATGTGTAAAACTATGCTTGACAGTTTATGACAAATAGTTCAACAATTTTGCATGTAATGACTTATGCAAGGAACTAATGCCTAGATGTTTTGAGGGGTAAGACTATTCAACAGGGAACCATCTACTATATTTTGATCAACATGACATGAGCAATTGATAATGTGGAAAAAAGGTGACACTTGTACACTATCAATTGCAATTTTTTCAAAGGAATAAGAAATTGCTTTAATGATGTGCACAAGTGACTAGATGATTTGGAATTTATACAAGTAGTATCAAGAATTGCACTTTTGATCTAAGAAATGCACCAAAGCGACGGAGAAAAACAGTAATGATTTCTGAGTGAGAGTGACAAACAAATCAATTGAGGCCCCCTGGAGGTCAGGGCCCCTGGGCACATGCCCTCCGTGCCCAGTTGATATTTGGCTATGATTACTACAAGTTTACATAACTTGCTAGACTAACTTGCCAATCAAAAAATTGTTAGCCTACATTGCTATTTGAGTGATTATCAGTGACTGACAAAACAAGAGAAAAACTGCTGATACACAACTACATTTTGAACTTACACCTTGTGTATTCTACTATTCTGTAAGTCGAGACCCGACTGAGTTCCTAAAAAACTTGGGGGGCCCACTAGTGGCGGGGGGTTATAACTGGAGCCGGCCCTGTTGGTGGAGAAAATGTTTTATGCGTCTCTCATTGTCTTTGCTAGCAAGCAGGGTGTACTTTGTGTCAATAATCACCTCTCTGTTAATAATAATGAAGACTCTGGAGTTGGTCGGAGGACAGCTGCTGCTCTGTGCTCTTTGAAACATTAATCTCTGCTTTCTCCTCACACACACTATGTCTCTGTCTCCACCTTTGTTTCCCAAATGGCACCATATTCCCTATGTAGTGGACTAGATAGGCAGTAGGGTGCTATTTGGGACATATCCCATACCCGCTAGTGTGGTTTGCTTTCCAGTGGTGCCTGGTGGGGAGCTTTTCCAATGCTCTTTGATTACATGGGTGTACGACCAGGCTTCTCACCTCAATCACACTCAGAGTCAGACCAGAGGAGTTCTCTAGGATGTGAGTGAGGCGAGTGGCAGAGCAGATGTTAGGTAGAAAACAGTCATGCACGCACCCGTCAAACTCTCACTGCTGCTGCACTGACCAATCGATTAGACTTTTGTATGCAATTCTTGAACCTTGGCGTGGAGGGAGCACATGTAGAAAACAAGTAAAGGAACATAGATGTCCTGCATCAAAGCTGCATGAGAGGCTACTCTTAGCTACTCAGTGGAGGGCAATGAACTCCAGAGAACAGGAGTCATGAGAGATGTGATTATAAAGAGTGGGGGCTTGTACGAGTGATGAAAGATGTGGTTATAGAGAGTAGAGGCTTGTACGAGTGATGAAAGATGTGGTTATAGAGAGTGGAGGCTTGTACGAGTGATGAGAGATGTGGTTATAGAGAGTGGAGGCTTGTACGAGTGATGAGAGATGTGGTTATAGAGAGTGGAGGCTTGTATGAGTGATGAGAGATGTGGTTATAGAGAGTGGAGGCTTGTACGAGTGATGAGAGATGTGGTTATAGAGAGTGGAGGCTTGTAAGAGTGATGAGAGATGTGGTTATAGAGAGTGGAGGCTTGTACGAGTGATGAGAGATGTGGTTATAGAGAGTGGAGGCTTGTACGAGTGATGAGAGATGTGGTTATAGAGAGTGGAGGCTTGTACGAGTGATGAGAGATGTGGTTATAGAGAGTGGAGGCTTGTACGAGTGATGAGAGATGTGGTTATAGAGAGTGGAGGCTTGTACGAGTGATGAGAGATGTGGTTATACAGAGTGGGGGCTTATACAGGTTCTTGGCCTATCGCTCTTTATTTGATCTACTCATAATAACACCACTGCCCCCTCTTTATGGCTGCACACATCTATCTCTCACCTTTCTCTCTCTCGCCCCCACCCTCTCTCTATCTCTCTCTCTCTCAAACATTTTCATTTACTGTTCCATATTTTATTGAACTAATATTTGTTAGCTTGTTTATGTATTAAAGTCTTGTGTCTTGTACAGGATACTATCCTAGTAGCAGTCAGATATTTACAATGTGCCATGAATACTATGCTAGTTTTTTGCAAAGAAGCTATCTAGCTAGATGATGTAAGCAACATACCCTTATTATACCGGATCTTCTTCTCCTTCAGCTGGCGGAGGTTTATATTTAATCCCTTGTAATTTCTACCAACTATATGAACGAGGTGAAATCGATTTAAATTCATGGTGTCAGAATGCATTGCTGTATTAAAGCAATTCAGAACTAACTTGTTGACATATTCTGTTGCCGAGTCAAAGCCAGATCTCTCTCTCTCACCTTCTTTCCTCTCTCTCACCTACCTCTCTCTCTCTCTCTTGCGCTCTCTCTCTCTCTCGATACCTATTTATCAGGTCTTAGATTCCTAATGCGGTCTGCTTATTAATGTGAGAATATTGCTGCCCATCCTCTCGACATTTGAGCCGGCTGCGGCTGCTTGTGAATGCAATCGCTCAATCACCCATCATCCTCTCTTTTATTCCCCGGCCTGCGCCTCTGGCTCTGTGGCTGGTTTGTCTCGGCTGAGGCATTTATTTCCTTTGGCTGTCAGCGGCCCTACATTTAATTTGTGAAAGCTGCTCTGTCAGACTGGGAATAGCAGGACAAAGACACCTAACCCTGCTATACACTCATATTTGAGGTCCTTAGGAGCTGTCAACTTAATCACACAGAAGAAAGCTCGCTCTGTCATAAGGGAAGAAGAAGAGGAGATTCAAGTTCCTTAGTGTCCACATCACCAACACACTATCATGGGCCAAACACACCAAGACAGTCGTGAAGAGGGCATGACAAAGCCTATTCCCCCTCAGGAGACGGAAAAGATTTGACATGGGTCCTCAGATCCTCAAAAAGTTCTACAGCTGCATCATCGAGAGCATGGTTGCATCACTGCAGAGGGTAGTGTGTATGGCCCAGTACATCACTGGGTCCAAGCTTCCTGACCTCCAGGACCTCCATACCAGGCGGTGTCAGAGGAAGGTCCTAAAAATTCCAGCCACCCGAGTCATAGACTGTTCTCTCTGCTACCACACGGCAAGCTGTACCGGAGCGCCAAGTATAGGTCCAAAAGGCTTCTTCTACCCCCAAGCCATAAGATTCCTGAACAGCTAATCAAATGGCTACCCATACCCCTCTTACACTGCTGCTACTCTCTGTTATTATCTATGCATAGTCACTTTAACGCTACCTAAATGTACATATTACCTCAATTATCTCGACTAACCGGTGCCCCCACACATTGACTCTGTACCAGTACCCTGTATATGGCCTCGCTTGTTATTTTACTGCTGCTCTTTAATTATTTGTTATTTTTACTTAACACAAATATTTCTTAAAACTGCATTGTTGGTTATTAAGGGCTTGTAAGTAAGCATTTCACTGTCAGGTTGTATTCGGCGCATGTGGCAAATACAAATTGATTCAATTTTTTTACACATTTTGCCCCTGGGTTTAGATTATTCGCTGATGTCAATTGTTATCCTGTTTGCTGCTGTGATAAAGAACAATATTGACATGGTTCTTCTAAACTGGAGACACTCTGCAAAGGCAAACTGGTGATCTCTATTCAGAAATTGGCTTGGTTCCCAATGACTAGAGCAAACAAATTCACATACTGGCACTCAAAGGCTGTCATGAAATGACAACCACACATAGTCACTGTAGTAGTCTACTGAATTTTTCACATTTATTTAACTAGGTAAGTCAGTTAAGAACAAATTATTGTTTACAATGACAGCCTACCCCAGCTGACGCTGGGCCAATTGTCCACCACCCTATGCGATTCCAAATCACAACTGGATGAACCAGGTACTGCAGTGACACCTCTTGCATTGTGATGCAGCATCTTAGACAACTGCGCCACTCGGGAACCCACTTGGGAGCACTGAATCCAGTACCCCTGGATTCCTTGTTTTCCCTAGTTCAACCTGAAGTGCGTGTTAAGCCTGATATCATCTCTGAGTTGAGGGGTGGCCAGGTGTGCGTCCCAAATGGCAGTGGTGAAGTCAGAGCCTTGGTCAAAAGTAATGCCCTATATAGGGAATAGTGCGCCATTTGGGATGTTCACCGAAATAGTGTATTACACAGAAAATGGGATAGTCCAGTTGAAGGCGTGAGGGTCAGCCTCTCAACCTCTCAGCCTCTCTTTCTCTTTTTTCTTTCTATCTCTCTCTATTTCATTTGAATTGCTTTATTGACATGACAAAACAATGTACATTGTACTTTGCAAATGGAATGATTCCTGAACAATATAATATCACAATATCACAAACAGGGCAATCAGTAACAACATTAATGAAGGGTGGGGGGGTGATGGGGTTAGACATGGAAATCAGTAACAACATTAATGAAGGGTGGGGGGGATGATGGGGTTAGACATGGAAATCAGTAACAACATTAATGAAGGGTGGGGGGGTGATGGGGTTAGACATGGAAATCAGTAACAACATTAATGAAGGGTGGGATGATGGGGTTAGACATGGAAATCAGTAACAACATTAATGAAGGGGGGGATGATGGGGTTAGACATGGAAATCAGTAACAACATTAATGAAGGGTGGGGGGGATGATGGGGTTAGACATGGAAATCAGTAACAACATTAATGAAGGGGGGGATGATGGGGTTAGACATGGAAATCAGTAACAACATTAATGAAGGGGGGGATGATGGGGTTAGACATGGAAATCAGTAACAACATTAATGAAGGGGGGGATGATGGGGTTAGACATGGAAATCAGTAACAACATTAATGAAGGGTGGGGGGATGATGGGGTTAGACATGGAAATCAGTAACAACATTAATTAAGGGGGGGGATGATGGGGTTAGACATGGAAATCAGTAACAACATTAATGAAGGGGGGGGGACGATGGGGTTAGACATGGAAATCAGTAACAACATTAATGAAGGGGGGGGATGATGGGGTTAGACATGGAAATCAGTAACAACATTAATGAAGGGGGGGGGGTGATGGGTTAGACATGGAAATCAGTAACAACATTAATGAAGGGGGGGGGATGATGGGGTTAGACATGGAAATCAGTAAGTAAATAAATAAGTACAAAGATATGCAGGTTGTTTGGTCTGTCAGAAACTGTCACTCAGGGTGGCAGGTAGCCTAGTGGTCAGAGCATTGGGCCAGTAACTGGAAGGCTGCTGGTTTGAATCTCTGAGCTGACAAGCCTCTGTTGCTGTGCCCTTGAGCAAGGCACTTGACCCTAATTGCTCCTGTAAGTTGCTCTGGATAATTGACTAAAATATGTAAATGTAAAATAATATCATGGCAGGCAACAATGTAGTGTAGTCGCCCAGCAGGATGGGTAACCTATTCTCAGCCGAGAGGTCTTGGAACCCTTCAATGATGATTTCAAATTTGGGGAAATGAAACTCTATTTGCTTTATATTTTTAACATTTGATCAAGACATCACTCTCTCTCTCCCCCCTCTTTAATTTGCTCTCCCACCCAGTCATCTTCCACCAGCACATCTCTGCTGCCCAGACAGCCAGTCCATAACAAGATTAGTCATCTGCTACAGCACCTTGGCTGACCCAGCTCATAATAAGAGGATAGCCCGTCTTCCCAAAGCAAAGCATATCCGTCTTCTCTCAGAGGGTGTTTTCAGATAATGCCTGCCGTATCACGAAACAACCTCATCTTAGTCCAGAGCGTTGACTTAAATTAAACATTGCTCAGTCACAGAACCCTTAAGCATGTGTCCACCCCCTATTGTACAGCTGGGAATGATCCCACATGCATCTCCGTCTTCATTTCAAGCACCCTCCAACAGCATCCCCAAACTTGGATACACACACAACACAGACAAGTCTCACTGTCATTCACCACTCCAAGTTACTTTGACTTAATCCCCTCTTCTCTCTCATTTTTTTCTCACTCTGTATTAAACACACACATTATTTATTTATTTCTCACCCAGCCTCTCTCCACACACACACACACACACACACACACACACACACACACACACACACACACACACACACACACACACACACACACACACACACACACACACACACACACACACACACACACACACACACACACACACACACACACACACACACACACACACACACACACACACACACACACACACACACACACAATACAAATGATAACACCATGACTGACTCTCTTGGCTCTGATTAGCAACTTTTCTTTCCCACCCAATCTCTCTATCCAATCTAAATTGAACAAGACTTCATGATGTGTGTGTGTGTGTGTGTGTGTGTGTGTTTGCCATTTGGAAGTTAGAATGAGAATGCTGTGTCCCAAGCCGTCAGCACAGCACACCCACTGTACTGCTCAACCAGTTCACACCTGCTGCATAGACCACTGAGCAGGCAAAATAACCATTTGCCACCTGTCAGTCTGAGAGCAGTACACTCTGAGTATAGGAATAATGAGGGACCAGCAGGCACCCTATTCCCTGTATAGTGCACTACTGTATATAGGGAGTAGGATGCCATTAGAAATGTAACCAGTGAGTGATGATAGGCTGTATCCTTGTGTAAATGAGCCTATGTGCTGCCAGACTGCAGTAGTGTTCTGAGGTGGTGAGTGAGTGAATGCATGGCACAGGCAGATACAGTACAGGTTGGAGGGAGGGTTAGTGTGACATTTTCATCCTGCTATGAACTGAGAGACCTGCTGCTCCCTGACAGCTGCGCTCTCTCTCTTTCCTCCCACACCTCTCTCTTCCCATCTCTTTCTTTCTAGCTCTCTCTCTTCCTCTCTCTGACTCGCACGCACACACACACACACACACACACACACACACACACACACACACACACACACACACACACACACACACACACACACACACACACACACACATTATTCTGCATGCAAACATTATCTGTCTCTTTCTTCCTCCTTGTGCTCAAACATGCCAGCAACAGTCATACTAACTCATGCACAAATCCATAGCCTATGTTTGGATGCATCCACAATACAAATATGCTCAACCCCTGCAGGATGCAATCCTGTTGATCCAACCCAACCCCTCTGTCAGAGTGTAATTGGCTATGTGACTGATGTTGATGCCTTCCTCTGCCTGGTCACCTGACCCGCCCCGCTCTCCATGTGAGTCTGTTGAGCCTCTCATTATTCAGAGATTCACAGAGCCGGGGATAATTAATCTGAGGTCAGGGATGGATAATGACTGGGGCTGCCATGACATACAGGCGGCGTCCCAAATGTCATCCTATTCCCTATATAGTGTACTACTTTTTACCAGAGCCCATGGATTCTGGTCAACATTTGTACACTAGGTAGGGCATTATATAGGGAATAGGGTGCCATTTGGGATGTAGCCAGTCAGGGGGTCAATGTCAGACAGGACCATAGACCAGAGCCCTGCTTAATGCAATAAACACAGGCCTCTAACTGGGATAATGCCTGCTTACTGCTAGACACGGCAGCAAATTAAGAGTTTCATTACAAAATGCTATACAGTTACATTTTCAGAAATTTGTGTAAAATAGCTTTTATTGTTTAAAGAACTTATGAAAGAGATTGGAGTGTTTTTTCTCCACCTAATCATGACTTTGGGTTGTTCAATGACAGACATGTATTTCTTTGAAATCTACCAATTAATTTCAGAGAGACAAATAATCATGTTTTGTTGCAAAACGCTATATATCAACCTCACCCTGAGTAATAAGTAGGACTGCTAGTTTTACACAGTCAAATGTGATTTTCAATAGGTAAGAACTGTACATATTATACATTTGTGACATCAATATTTAATAAAACATTAGAATATTTAATCATTACAGTAATGTGAGATCTGTATATTTACATTTAACATTTTAGTAATTTATCAGATGCTCTTACCCAGAGCGACTTAGAGTTAATGCATTCATCTTTAAGATTGCTAGGTGTTAAATAAAGTTGAGACAACCTGATCACAGTTCAATGACAGATATACATCTGTTGGTCACAGATACCTTAAAAAAGAGGTAGGGTCGTGGATCAGAAAACCAGTCAGTATCTGGTGTGACCACCATTTGCCCCATGTCGCGTGACACATCTATTTCACATAGAGTTGATCAGGCTGTTGATTGTGGCCTGTGGAATGTTGTCCCAGTCTTCTTCAATGACTGTGCGACATTACTGGATATAGGCTGGAACTGAAACACGCTGTCGTACACGTCGATTCAGAGCATGCAGTCAGGTCAAGACCAATGTTCCCTCTAATTTCTTTCAGCACTGAGCAAATTTCAGGTCTGCTGGGCGCAAAATTCTGTGCAACTTCCAGCTTGCGTTTACTGTGAACACTGAGGCTGTACCCGCTTTAAGTTACAGTTTTAACTGTTGCCATGTAGGCTACTGTTGCTATTTGATCATAATGAAGGTCTACCAAGGTGCCCTACCATAAAAAAACTATGGAGAAAAAGTATCCCATAACATTTTAACATGGAACTAACTGTTCTATCATTCAGCCTACAGCAGCAGCCAATGTGTGGTGTTCAATGTAAATCTACATCCCATTGGATTATTTCTTTTTTGTACACAGCTTGACATTAACCTGTTTATCCACCCGTCCTTCAGACAAGGAGGTGACTGAAAATGCTGTTGTGTTGTTTGTTGGAAAAATCACTTTAAAAATAAAATGCATTATTATTCCATTATTACAGAGAATCAGACAGATTATTCTACTTTCTGCCTATTGGCTACTTAGCTTATTCAAGGCTGCCTCAAAATACAACACTGCCCCTTTAAGATAAAAAAAAAGCTATTTTTACCTAACTCGCTTTTTAAAGAGGTCTAGAAATGTACACGTTTTGTGCTCTTGTAGGAAGAAATCACTCCCCTATTGCTGACTAAAAATGATCTATAACTGGGCTAATAATTCACTAACTAGCAAAATATATGAACAAAATGTGGACACGTGTCTACATGCAGCTCTCGCTTGGATCTCAAAACAAGCGCATCTCCTCACGACTGCACATGCTGTAAACACAGTCCAGTTCAAAGAAAATGGCACAGATCCAAATATGGCAATGGTCTATTTGCATATAGGCCTACTGCAGCTCTGATTGTTTATGCCACACCGATCTGTGTAGAGTACAGGCTGAAATCGTGTATGTCAATGAAATAGAATCCTACTCCGATTCGTTCTGCATACAACAAAATCTCTTGCATAGTTCATTTTATTTTGGGTATGTTACATTGAAAGTGGCTAATATTACGTTGATTTGACCACAATTGCCACAGTAAAGAGAAAACTCTAGAACAGTGGTCACCAACCTTTTCTGAGTCAAGATCACTTTGAGTCAAAATGCAAGTCGAGCTCCACTCATATTTTTTTTTAACATGACTTAAAAAATGTAAGCCTATGCAGCATTAACCAATTAAAAACAGTACTGAAGCATTGAGTTTTGTGCAGTAAGCTATAGGCCCAATACATTATCACCGCATATTGGCTTTGCTTGAATTACCCTGCCAATGCATTGTTGTTCGGCCCATTTAAAAAGATTATATTTCAACATTTGAGCTAGGCTATATGATCACACAGGTAATAGATCCATTGTTGTATTACTTGTGAAGTTGTATTACTTGTGAAGCACACCTGAATGAGCTTACATATTAATAATTTGCTTTTTATTTCACTGGGCTGATGACATGAGGAAGGCCCTCATGTCAAGCGGTACCGGCGTGCCAAGTCTAGGACAAAAAGGCTCCTTAACAGTTTTTACCCCAAAGCCATAAGACTCCTGAACAGGTAATCAAATGGCTACCCGGACTATTTGCATTGTGTTCCCCCCCCAACCCCTCTTTTTACGCTGCTGCTACTCTCTGTTTATCTTATATGCATAGTCACTTTAACTATGCATTCATGTACATACTACCTCAATTGGGGTGACCAACCAGTGCTCCCGCACATTGGCTAACCTGGCTATATGCATTGTGTCCCGCCACCCGCCACCCACCAACCCCTCTTTTACGCTACTGCTACTCTCTGTTCATCATATACGCATACCAACTTTATCTACATGTACATATCTACATGTACATATTACCTCAATCAGCCTGACTAACCGGTGTCTGCATGTAGCCTCTCTACTTTTTATAGCCTCGCTACTGTATATAGCCTGTCTTTTTACTATTGTTTTATTTCTTTACTTACCAATTGTTCACCTAATACTGTTTTTGCACTATTGGTTAGAGCCTGTAAGTAAGCATTTCACTGTAAGGTCTACACCCGTTGTATTCGGCGAACGTGACAAATAAACTTTGATTTGATTTGATGGTGCCTGCATCTGCTGGTCAGTCTCAGCAGAGGGAGAGAGCAGCAGCCTGAGTGTCCTCCTCTCAAAATCCCTGCCCTCTCCCTTTACTCCACTGACACTGACCAAAAAGGGGCACCCTCTTCCAGCTGATGGCGAAACTCGAGTCGCATTATTTCTGCCTCATGCACAAATTCATGTTGTTACTCCTATGAACAGAGAAAGTGAAATATTCCTCGAAATTAAAAAAGACAGAAGCCGCTAATAATAACAACAATGCAAGCCTATAGATACACTTTCCTACGTATTCATTACTGCTGCAGTGCTTGTTGTAGCGCTGTATGGGAAAAGGAAGAACTAGTGTTGAATACAAAGTGTTGACAGTTCTGAGTAACAACTTAAACATGAACTGATTCATAAAAACAGCATCTTTTTGCTGTATTCGTTGACAGTTTCTCTCTAGTCATGGTTTTAAACATTGTGAAATCTCACAGTATCAACTTTGCTGTAGCTTATTTTTATGCCTGCTTCGTTACTGCAGACACGGTCATCTGAGCCATTTGATTGGCCAGTGGTAGGCCTATAGTGCATTCGATTTGAGTTTGTACCTTCAGACACATGAAATGGTTAAATATTGCAGCAGTTCGCCTACCGGGCACGCAGGGCAGCTGAATCAGGTGCACCTGAATACCACCTTCCGCAAAAAAAACACAAGTCTTTATTGTTGATTTTTTTTACAGAAATGTTTGGCCATCAACTAGGATTGCCTTGGAGACGCGAGCAGTGGTTAAGCAGTGGTTGGTGACCACTGCTCTATAATGTTGAGTGAAGTTCAATCTTGTGCTTCTCTCTGTGGGCTGATATTTCTGCATGGCTGTCCCTGGGAGCTGCTCGGCAGTCTCAGGCTACTGCACGGGCACGCACAGCTTAGAGGAAACATTGGTCAAGACCCTGGTGAGGATGATGAGCACTCAGATGAGCTTCCCTGAGATGGTTTCTGACAGTTTGTGCAGAAATCCTACCGGTTGTGCAAACCCACAGTTTTATCAGCTGTCATGGTGGCTGGTCTCAGACTTCCCGCAGGTGAAGATGACGGATGTGGAGGTCCTGGCCTGGTGTGGTTACACGTGGTCTGCGGTTGTGAGGCCGGTTGGACGTACTATCAAATTCTCTAAAACAATGTTGAGGCGGCTTATGGTAGACACATGAACATGAAATTATCTGGCAACAGCTCTTGTGGACGTTCCTGCAGTCAGCATGGCAATTGCACGCTCCCTCAAAACTTTACACATCTGTGGCATTGTGTTGTGTAACAAAACTGCACATTTTATAGTGGTCTTTTATTGTCCCCAGCACAAGGTGCACTTGTGTAATGATCATGCTGTTTTATCAGCTTCTTGATATGCCACACCTGTCAGGTGGGTGGATTATCTTGGCAAAGAATAAATTGTTACTAACGGTGATGTAAACACATTTGTACACAACATTTGAGAGAAATTAGTTTTTTGTATGTATGGAACATTTCTGGGATCTTTTATTTCAGCTCATGAAATTTTCATTCAGTGTAGTTATATCCTATGATTCACTTCATGGGGCATGGCATGCGTTTGTCTATTTACCTGGTTGTCAGAACCCATAGTTCGTCGTGTTGAGATGTTGATAGGAAATTACTTTGCACACAGACTTACAGTTCCTCTGTTTATACAACCCTGTGTGAGTGTGTGTGTGCGTTTACACAGTGTATTTTGACCTCCAGTGAGTTGGCAATGGGGATGTGGGGATGGCAGTTTGAGGGCTTTGCAGCTTTTTCTTAGCCATTTAATTTATGTCCTACAGATGTATGATCTAAATTTGTAATTTTTCTCATAGCAGGAAGATATTCCTGCAGCAACAGGAAATGTGAATTATTGTGTGGATTCAAATTAAGTCTGACATTTTTAAGTGGAAATGACAAACTTTAGAAGCCTTTTAAAGTCTTGAATACACTACAAATGTGCATTTTATGCTGTGCAGGGAATCAAATTAAGATCCTACATCTGTATGTCACTATCCATTAGATTTCGATGAGTCAGCACCGGGAGAAAACACACAAAAAACATGATGTTGGCTTAGTGCTGCCCTGACAATTTTGTGCCTGTGCCGTGCAGGGCAGAGAAACTTATTGGATAGGGCCTGCAACTACAGCAGCAGCCGTGGACACTCAGCATAGCAAACACCAGGCTCTGTCATTTTCATCCCAGGTTGCTCACTCAGACATGCAGACAGATAGTAGCCCACCATGCTTTTGTGACATAATGGATGCATCCCAAATGGCACCTTAATTCCAATTTAGCACACTACTTTTGCCTAAGGCCTATATGGCACTGTAAAAGGAATAGGGTGCCATTTGGGATGCATGCTTTATGATTCTGATTCATATGTCTTTCTTTAGAGGGAGCGCAAAGCAGATGTTGGCTGCTCTGCTCTATAGTATGGGCCAAGTCATCTACTAGCTAGCTAGCTCGGTCGCTGAGGTAATTTATCTGGAGACAAGTGCAAGTGGTTACTGGGAAAATTACTTTATAGGGTTACTTCGGGATTTTGGCGATATTATCGTCGACATTTAGTACGAAGGAAATTGGAGGTGGTTTCGTGGGGCCAATGCTAATTAGAGTAAGTGTAATGACTGGAAGTCTATGGCAACTGTTAGCCTAAATACTATTGACTTCCAGTCATTCCAGCCAGGGTCCGGAAGTCCAAATCAAAATCATGCACGCTCCTCGTCCCCTGCCTCAGGTGGAACAGACGTTCACCAGACGTTCTCTCCAGGCTTTGCCTGAGAGGCATGAGATGAGGGCGGACACACTCTCACGTCCTGAAGGAGCCGGGTGAACGGTCGCCAGGTAGAGCTCAAGCTGGAGTAGGAACCCCTGGCATCCGGCAGCCGTCCCATCATACTCCCTCGGGAGCGCGAGCCGAATCCCGCTGGGACCGGGTGAAGGAGGGGTGGACAGTGGGGCCTGCTGTAGTGGAGCTGGTGGAGGCGCTGGACGACCTCCTCCTCTCTCCCAACGATCCATTGTCTGCAGCACGCAATCCATGGCGGTGCCCAAATGTTGCAATATGGTCGCGTGCTGCTGGACGCGCTCCTCTATCGCCACAGGGAGGGCGTCTGCTCCTGCTGACTCCATTCTTGGTGAGTAATTCTGTAATGTGGTCTGTGTGTAGCTTGTGTAGAGGAGTCAGGCGCAAGACATCAGATATGAGTAAGTAAACGTAATTTACTCAAAATAGACAAATACAATACAATAAAGCAAGCCCACATAACGGACCGTATTACATACAAACAATTACTCACAAACAGACATGGGGGAACAGAGGGTTAAATAATGAGAAAGTAATTGGTGAATTGAAACCAGGTGTGTAAGACAAAGACAAATCAAATGGAAAATGAAAAGTGGATATGCAATGGCTAGAAGGCCGGTGATGTCGACTGCCGAACGCCGCCCGAACAAGGAGAGGGACTGGCCTCAGCGGAAATCGCGACAGTCCCTCCAGGATTTTGTGATGTTTTTTTGTGATTCCTGCAGTCAAAAATTCAAGATTTTGAGGCAGCTTTTCTGAAATTCTGCGATACATTTTGCGATGTATTTTTTTAATTTTCACGTTAATTTCATTATCAACACGAGGTGCACCTCCCATTCCTGCTCACTCTCTCTTTCTCTCAAAAAACTAATATATTGAAAGCTGATCAATCGCTCAAAATCGCTTTTGAGGATTGATATTTCTGAAAGGGTCGTAAAGTAGATAAAGAACAAAAAATGTGGTTGATATGTACCATTCCATGTTTTAGAAATCCAGAAAGATTGTGCTTTCGTGATCCGTATGAAGTTTTACAGAGAATTTAAAACGGCAAAGCTGACAAAATGTATTCAGCGCTTTGAGTAGTGCTCCCCATAGACAGACTGGGGAGAGTAGAGTCCCGAGCACCCTACTAAAGCCAAGGTTAGCGGAGTAAAAGTTTGAGTAAAATGCCAGTCACCTTGATTCTTTTAGCTCTTTCCACAGTCTTCCCTGCTACCACTTCAGTCATGCTGGTCTGCCCCTGCTGTTGGAACTGTTCTGACAAGTGATTGTTGACTTTCTCTAGTTTTCAAAAACATTTGGAAATTGTTTTGCATACTCGTTAGCTGTTATTTATGTTGGCAAATTAGATTGATTTAGAAGGTTACGTATGTAACCACGGTTATGTGAGCTATATGGATCACTCCAATATATTGGTATCACTCCGCGGCGGAGGGATACATCCAAGGTGAGGATTTACAGATTTACTGCTGTGTACACCTGTGTCACGGCTGGGGTCCACCCCTATATATAGACCCCATGGCTGCGACACATTCTCTAGATAATTTTTGAGGCACCTCTAGCACCGTAGAGGATTGGAGTGATCCATATAGCTCACATAACCGTGGTTACATATGTAACCTTCGTTATGTTTCACTATATTGGATCACTCCAATATATTGGTATACACGTACCAGATTAGTCAGTGCTAGAAGGAACTCGCCAGCCTCCGGCGAAGTCCCAGCGAGGGACCGAGGCGCAGGGGCAGTCAATGTGGAAGGGGGTCCCGTCACAGTTCCCGAATGGGGAGGCGATGCCTAGGACCGCTGAACCAACCTCAGAGGGAGGTGTCACATTTACCACATTTATCAGCGAGGGGCACTCCTCTCAGTAGAGCCCAAGACGCAGCCACACCTCGTGTTGAATGTGCCACCACAGATCCCAGCACTGGCATGCCAGCCAGGCGGTATACTGTCGTAATCATGTCCACGATCCAGTGAAAGAGCCTCTGCTTTGATAACCCAGCCCCCAGGACTCTCTCACCATAGCAGACAAAGAGCTGGTCTGTTGTTCTCACTGACCGTGTCTGCTCCACATAGACAGCCAGTGCCCTCACAGGGCACAGCATGCCAGAGGGAGGCCCAGACTCCCCCACCACTGCCCAGGGGTCATAGGCAGACAGGATAAAAGGGATGTTCACATGCCTGTCTGACAGAACCTTCGGGAGGAATGAAAGGTTGGGGCGGAGCTGGACGCAGGCGACGAACCCCCTTCATAAACCTGGAGACCAAGGGATGGCGCTCCACTGGCCTGTCCATCCACACCGCATGGCAGGCAGATATAGCGGCCAAATACCTGCTCACTGTAGAGGCTGCCAAGTCCTCATCCAAGCGAGACTACAAGACTACAAGACTACAAGACTACAAGATACTGCACCTCACAAGACTCGGGCACAACCTCAATACCAGTGCACCAAGAGCAGATCAACCACCAGCGCAACTGGTATGCTGCGGTTGTAGCCGGCACCCTTGCGCTCTGCATGGTGTTCATTACACCCTCCTGTAGTCCTAACATGGATCATTGGTGCCGTTCAGTGGCCAAGCCCATAGACTGAGGTGGTGCAGCCTCGGATGCCACAGAGTTCCCCCGGCCTGAGAAAGCAAGTCCTGTCTCAGGGGAAGTTGCCCAGACAACAGGGGCAGAAGAAGGCTGAACCACGGTAGTCTGGGCCAGTATGGGGCTACCAGAAGCAGACAATGCTCTGCCAGTCTGATCCTGTCCAGCACAGTCTGGATCAGAAATGCGTAAAGCTCCAGCCCTGACCAATCGTGAGCCAGAGCATCCAAGCCCAGAGGCCCTGGTGACTCCAACATGGAGTACCACAGAGGGCACTGTGCATTGTCCAGGGAAACAAACAGGTCCACCTGCGCCCTCCTGAACTTGTCCCACAGGTGCTGCACCACCTGGGGATGTAGGCTTCAGTCCCAAGGTGGCATACCCTTCCTCAAGAGCATATCCGCTGCCACACTCAGGATGTCAGGTACATGCGCTGCGCATAGAGACGCTAGACAGCCCTGAGCCCAGAGAAGGAGCTCCCATTCTATAAGATTGAGGAGGTGGGACCTCAGTCCACCCTGATGGTTGATGTAGGCCACCACTGTGGTTTTGTCCGTTCTCACCAGGACATGTCTTCCTTTCAGATGTGGAAGGAAAGACCACAGGGCCAGCAGTACAGCTCAGAGCTCTAGTATATTGATGTGCCTGCTGCTCCAATGTGGGTAACCAACAGCCACTGGCCGACGTGCCCTTGGTCACCCCCCCCCCATCCGATTTGGGAGGTGTCATGCTGACCCGGCACATCCTAAGCATCTCCACCCTACCTGAGAGAAAGGAGTGACAGCGCCACCTCAACAATGCCCTGAGGCCCTGTGCGGTCACCCGCAGCTGGCGGTGATGGTGGCGCTTCGGGTGCAGCAGGCGGGAGGTGATCCACCGCTGAAGATCCCGGAGATGGAGCACGCCCAGGGAATCAGCAATGAGGCCGCCGTCTGCAAGCCCAACAGGCATTGGCAGGTCAGGGCGGATACCACCCTCCCCTGCCGAAAGTGTCGAGGCAAGATGGATTGCCTGAACCCTTCTGGTGGGCAGGCGTGCTCTCATGAGGACTGAGTCCATTTCCATGCCAATAAAGGCCACCTTCTGGGTGGGCGTCAGATGACTCTTCTTGTCGTTTACAGTAATGCCCAGCCTGCCGATGTGGGTCAGGAGCATGTCTCTGTCTGACAGGACCTGCGTCCTGGTCGGGGCGCAAATCAGCCAATCATCCAGGTAAATGAGGAACAACAATCCTCTGGACGTGAGAGGTGCCAGGAAAGCATCCATGCACTTTGTGAAAGTGAGGGGTGCCAAAGAGGCCAAAGGGAGGAACCATGAATTTGTAAACCGTCCCTTCGAAAATGAATCGGAGGTACTGCCAATGAGCTGGGTGAACAGAAACATGGAAGTATGCATCCCTCAGCTCCAGCGCCACAAACCACTGGTCCCTGGGCACAGCATGTGGAACCTCAGTACCTTCAAGTACCCATTGAGGTTGTGGAGGTCCAGAATTGGTCGAAATCCATCGTCTCTTTTAAGAACCACAAAATAAGTGGAGTAGAACCTACCTAGTCATTCTGATGTCTCGATCCTGCGGATGGCACCCTTGTCCAGGAGTGAGGAGCTCTCCAGCCCCAGGGTTTTCTTCAGGGGGTCAGCCACTCTGGCACCCCGAACACCTGGGTCTCCCAGGCACGTCTCTATGGCAGTGACGGTTGACACCATCATACCTGTCACAAAGGGAAGCCATAAGCTCAACCAAGCCAACAAGGCCACGGAGAAGGGGTCCGATGCCATGGAAGAGCTTATGTTGTGACCCCCTTGGAGGAATAGGAACCCGGTAAGGGATAAGTTACCCAGTACTTCTGCAAACACAGGGGAAGACCCAAGCAGTAAATACAGCACCATATGGAGTAACGCCCATTAAGGAACCCCAAAGTTAATGTCTCAACATAGTTTTCCACAATATTCACACTCTGCAGGGGAAAGAACAAGAAAAAACCCTGCAAGATAATTAACAGAGAACCCGCGCCTACAGTTCGGGGTGCAGCATGTTAAAGCAATTCACAACACATACATAGAACAAGCCAGTCGGCAAGTTGTATAAGGTAAATTACAGTTTGTGGCAGCAAGAGCCAAGAAAAAATGTATGTACACAGAGTCGTAGTGTAACATTAAGAAAACACAAGCACGACAAACCACGGGCAGAAGATACAGATCAACTGTGCTCAAGAGGAGGGGCTGGCCATGTGGGCAGCTGCTCCAGGCTTCAAACAGCCAGTGAGTATAATTACCAGTGACTTACCAAGCGAACTTCAGAAAGTTTGTCCCTCAAACCATACGGACATCCGCTGAGAAAATGAAAGAGAACGTGTCGCGGCCATTGGATCTATATATAGGGGCGGACCCAGACGTGACAGAGCTGTACACTGGAGTAAATCCTCACCTCGGATGTATCCCTCATTGTACTGTCTGTAAACCATCAACAATCACCTGTCATCTTCGCACGTGAATACGGTGACAGACCGGTTGAAAAAAACGCTATTGATGTGTGGTTGGATTGGGCCGTTTTCCATGGTAACAATGCAGTAATTGGTCAAAATTACAAACCCGCTATTTGATTGGACCCTTTTATGAGCTAAAAGTGCGGTGCTTGGTCAAAATTGTGAGTTCTCACATAATATGCGCTGTTTGGTTGATTTTGTATTGAATTATGCAATTGCAGAATCTCGGAATCCTGGAGGGACTGAATAAAGAAAACTAGTCCATGGTTGGAAAAGCTATTTGCAGACATTGATAGATGTGGATGAGGATAATTAGCTACAATGATTCCTATTTAGGAAGTAGGGGATTACCGTTCCGTAAAAATTTCTTGGAGAGAGTCTGGTGTATAGATACTAATTATTGATACTGATAGTCTCTGGGAGGACGTGGAAGACGCTGTTGTATGGATACTGATCTCCGTCTCTGTATGGATACTGATAGAAATGAGTGTGTGTTCCAAATGGCACCCTATTCACTGTATAGTGCATTGGTTAAAAGTAGTGCACTATAAATGGAATAGGGAGCAATTTGGGACGCGCAACTTCTGTCTGTGTGTGGATGCTGATCTGTCTCTGGTATATATGACCTGGGATACGCTAGACAGTTTTAATGACATGAACTTGTTCTGGCAAAACTCTGGCTTTGCATATTAGATTCCAGTAACTTAATCACAACTTTTTGACTTTGTGTAATAGGCAAGATCTAAAGAGAATGTGGACTCAGCATGTGAAATCGCTGTGCTCGTTTAATTATCCTCTCACCAGGGTATGTATGTTTGTTTGTTTCATAACTTTGATGACATTTATTTGAATGGCTTATATGAAATGCTGGTCACCTCTGTCTGAATGGAAGAGAACATTGTCTGATGGCGCATACTGTGAAATGTTGATTGTGTTTGTTTAGTCTAAGGGAAAGAACTTCACTTGAAAAAGGATTACAAAGTTCAGACACACTCCGACAGAGAGACATCCAAGTCTTAAAAAACTAGTCTGAAGCATTAGCTTCTCAATGTAAATTCAGATAACATGCTGGTATAATTTGAATTGTGATGGCAGGAAGCTTGGCCCCAGTGATATACTGAGCCATACACACTACCCTCTTAGCGCCTTGCGGTCGGAGGCCAAGCAGTTGCCATACCAGGCAATGATGCAACCAGTCAGGATTATCTCGATCGTGCTGCTGTCAAACTTTTTGAGGATCTGAGGACCCATGCCAAGCCCCGTCGATGAGAATGGGGGCGTGCTCGGCCCTCCTTTTCTTGTAGTCCACGATCATCTCCTTTGTATTGATGTCCTTGCATCACACTGCCAGGTCTCTGACCTCCTCCCTATAGGCTGTCTCATCTTTGTCGATGATCAGGCTTATCTGTTGGGGCGTTATGCAAATTGGAGTGAGTCTAGGGTTTCTGATGATGGTGTGAATGTGAGCCATGCCAGCCAGCCTTTCAAAGCACTTCATGGCTACAGATGTGAGTGTTATGTCAGTAGTCATTTAGGCAGGTTACCTTCGTGTTCCTGGGCACAGGGACTATGGTGGTCTGCTTGAAACATGTAGATATTACAGACAGGCTGTCTCATCATTGTCGGTGATCAGGCTTACCACCATTGTGCCATCTGCAAATGTAATGATGGTGTTGGAGTTGTGCTTGTCCACGCAGTCATGGGTGAACAGGGAGTACATGACGGGACTAAGCACGCTCCCCTGAGGGGCCCCCGTGTTTTAGGATCAGCGTGGCAGATATGTTGTTGCCTATACTTACCACCTGGGGGAAGCCCGTCAGAAAGTCCAGGATCCAGTTGCAAGGGAGTTGTTTAGTCCCAGGGTCCTTAGCTTAGTGATGAGCTTTGAGGTCACTATGGTGTTGAACTCTGAGCTGTAGTCAATGAACAGCATTCTCACATAGGAGGTCCTTTTGTCCAGGTGGGAAAGGGCAGTGTGGAGTGCAATAAAATGTCATCTGTGGGTATGTTGGGGCGATATCGAAGAGCCCTTACTGCTGCTCGATCATTCTATTTTTCCAACTTAATTGAGGAAAATAAGAACAATCCGAAATTCCTTTTTGATACTGTTGCAAAGCTAACTAAAAAGCAGCATTCCCCAAGAGAGGATGGCTTTCACTTCAGCAGTAATAAATTCATGAACTTCTTTGAGGAAAATATCATGATTATTAGAAAGCAAATTACGGACTCCTCTTTAAATCTGCGTATTCCTTCCAAAGCTCAGTTGTCCTGAGTCTGCACAACTCTGCCAGGACCTAGGATCAAGAGAGACACTCAAGTTTTTTAGTACTATATCTCTTGACACAATGATGAAAATAATCATGGCCTCTAAACCCTCAAGGTGCATACTGGACCCTATTCCAACTAAACTACTGAAAGAGCTGCTTCCTGTGCTTGGCCCTCCTATGTTGAACATAATAAACGTCTCTCTATCCACCGGATGTGTACCAAACTCACTAAAAGTGGCAGTAATAAAGCCTCTCATGAAAAAGCCAAACCATGACCCAGAAAATATAAAAAATTATCGGCCTATATCGAATCTTCCATTCCTCTCCATTTTTTTTTAGAAAAGGCTGTTGCGCAGCAACTCACTGCCTTCCTGAAGACAATCAATGTATACTAAATGCTTCAGTCTGGTTTTAAACCCCATCATAGCACTGAGACTGCACTTGTGAAGGTGGTAAATTACCTTTTAATGGCATCTGACGGAGGCTCTGCATCTGTCCTTGTGCTCCTAGACCTTAGAGCTGCTTTTGATACCATCGATCACCACATTCTTTTGGAGAGATTGGAAACCCAAATTGGTCTACACGGACAAGTTCTGTCCTGGTTTAGATCTTATCTGTCGGAAAGATATCTGTTTGTCTCTGTGAATGGTTTGTCCTCTGACAAATCAACTGTACATTTCGGTGTTCCTCAAGGTTCCGTTTTAGGACCACTATTGTTTTCACTATATATTTTACCTCTTTGGGATGTCATTCGAAAACATAATGTTAACTTTCACTGCTATGCGGATGACACAGCTGTACATTTCAATGAAACATGGTGAAGCCCCAAAATTGCCCTCGCTAGAAGCCTGTGTTTCAGACATAAGGAAGTGGATGGCTGCAAACAGAGATGCTTGTTCTAGGTCCCAAGAAACAAAGAGATCTTCTGTTGAATCTGACAATTAATCTTAATGGTTGTACAGTCGTCTCAAATAAAAATTTTCCATCTACGTAACATTGCAAAAATCAGAAACTTTCTGTCCAAAAATGATGCAGAAAAATTAATCCATGATTTTATTACTTCTAGGTTAGACTACTGCAATGCTCTACCTTCCGCTACCCGGATGAAGCACTAAATAAACTTCAGTTAGTGCTAAATACGGATGCTAGAATCCTGACTAGAACCAAAACATTTGATCATATTACTCCAGTGCTAGCCTCCCTACACTGGCTTCCTGTCAAGGCAAGGGCTGATTTCAAGGTTTTACTGCTAACCTACAAAGCATTACATGGGCTTGCTCCTACCTATCTCTCTGATTTGGTCCTGCCGTACATACCTACACGTACGCTACGGTCACAAGACGCAGGCCTCCTAATTGTCCCTAGAATTTCTAAGCAAACAGCTGGAGGCAGGGCTTTCTCCTATAGAGCTCCATTTTTATTGAATGGTCTGCCTACCCATGTGAGAGACGCAAACTCGGTCTCAACCTTTAAGTCTTTACTGAAGACTCATCTCTTCAGTGGGTCATATGATTGAGTGTAGTCTGGCCCAGGAGTGTGAAGGTGAACGGAAAGGCTCTGGAGCAACGAACCGTCCTTGCTGTCTCTGCCTGGCCGGTTCTCCTCTTTCCACTTGGATTCTCTGCCTCTAACCCTATTACAGGGGCTGAGTCACTGGCTTACTGGTGCTCTTTCATGCCGTCCCTAGGAGGGGTGCGTCACTTGAGTGGGTTGAGTCACTGATGTGATCTTCCTGTCTGGGTTGGCGGCCACCCCTTGGGTTGTGCTGTGGCGGAGATCTTTGTGGGCTATACTCAGCCTTGTCTTGGGATGGTATGTTGGTTGTTGAAGATATCCCTCTAGTGGTGTGGGGGCTGTGCTTTGGCTAAGTGGGTGGGATTATATACTTCCTGTTTGGCCCTGTCCAGGGGTATCATTGGATGGGTCCACAGTGTCTCCTGACCCCTCCTGTCTCAGCCTCCAGTATTTATGCTGCAGTAGTTTATGTGTCGGGGGGCTAGGGTCAGTTTGTTATATCTGGAGTACTTCTCCTGTCTTATCTGGTGTCCTGTGTGAATTTAAGTATGCTCTCTCTAATTCTCTCTTTCTCTCTTTCTTTCTCTCTGTCGGAGGACCTGAGCCCTAGGACCATGCCTCAGGACTACCTGGCATGATGACTCCTTGCTGTCCCCAGTCCACCTGGCCGTGCTGCTGCTCCAGTTTCAACTGTTCTGCCTGTGATTATTATTATTTGACCATGCTGGTCATTTATGAACATTTGAACATCTTGGTCATGTTCTGTTATAATCTCCACCTGGCACAGCCAGAAGAGGACTGGCCAACCCACATAGCCTGGTTCCTCTCTAAGTTTCTTCTTAGGTTTTGGCCTTTCAAGGGATGTCACGCCCTGACCTGAGTATTCTTTGTTTTCTTTATTGTTTTGGTTTGGTCAGGTTGTGACATGGGTGATGTATGTGTTTTTGAACTGTCTAGGGATTTTGTAGGTTTTTGGGGTTGGTTATCATCTAGGTATTTATATATGTCTATGGTTGCCTAGATTGGTTCTCAATTAGAGGCAGGTGTTTATCGTTGTCTCTGATTGGGAACCATATTTAGGCAGCCATCTTCATTGGGTATTTTGTGGGTTATTGTCTATGTCTAGTTGCCTGTGTATGCCCATTTATAGTATAGCGTCACGGTCGTTTTGTTATTTTGTATAGTTTGTTTAAGTGTTCTTCGTCTTAAAAAAGAAGATGTATTCATATCACGCTGCGCCTTGGTCTTCTCCGTACAACGAACGTGACAAGGGAGTTTTTCCTAGCCACCGTGTTTCTACACCTGCATTGCTTGCTGTTTGGGGTTTTAGGCTGGGTTTCTGTACAGCACTTTGAGATATCAGCTGATGTATGAAGGGCTATATAAATAAATGTTATTTTATTTTGATTTGATTTGATATGCAAATTGGAGTGGGTCTATGGTTTCTGGGATGATGGTGTTAATGTGAGCCATGACCAGCCTTTCAAAACATTTCATGGCTACAGATGTGAGTGCTACGAGTCGGTAGTCATTAAGGCAGGTTATCTTGGTGTTCTTGAGCACAGGGACTATGGTGGTCTGCTTGAAACATGTAGGTGTTACAGACTCGGTCAGGGACAGTTTGAAAATGTCATTGAAGACACTTGCCAGTTGGTCAGAGCATGCTCGGAGTACACATACTGGTAATCCGTCATCCCCTGCGGTGTGACTCGGAGAGCGTGATCACACAGTCGTCCAGAACAGCTGGCGCTCTCATGCATGCTTCATTGTTGCTTTCCTTGAAGCATGCATAGAAGTAATTTAGCTCGTCTGGTAGGCTTGTGTCACTGGCCAGCTCGCGGCTGGGCTTCCCTTTGTAGTCAGTAATAGTTTGCAAGCCCTGCCACATCCTACGAGCGTCAGAGCCAGCATAGTAGGATTCAATCTTAGTCCTGTAATGACGCTTCGCCTGTTTGATGGTTCGTCGGAAGGCATTATGTGATTTCTTATAAGCGCCCGGGTTAGAGTTCCGCTCCTTGAAAGCATCATCTCAACCCTTTAGCTCAGTGCAGATATTGCTTGTAGTCCATGACTCCTGGTTGGGGTATGTACGTACTGTCACTGTGGGGACGACATCATCGATGCACTTATTGATGAACCTATGGTATACTCCTCAATGCCATCTGATGAATCCCGGAACATATTCCAGTCTGTGCTAGCAAAACAGTCCTCTAGCATAGCATCTGCTTCATTTGACCACCTCTGTATTGAGCGAGTCACTGGTACTTCCTGCTTTAGTTTTAGCTTGTAAGCAGGAATCAGGAGGATAGAATTATGGTCAGATTTGCCAAATGGAAGGCGAGAGAGAGTTTTGTACTCTGTGTGTGGAGTAAAGGTGGTCTAGAGCTTTTTTCTCTCTTCTGGTTGCTCATGTAATTTGCTGGTAGAAATAGGTCAAATAGATTGGATGAGCATTTTCTTGTTTGCTTATGGCCTTACACAGTTCGTTGATTGCGGTCTTAGTGCCAGCATCGGTTTGTGGTGGTAAATAGACAGCTATGGAAAATATAGATGAAAACTCTCTTGGCAAATAGTTTGGTCCACAGCTTATCATGAGATACTCTACCTCAGGCGAGCAAAACCTTGAGACTTCATTATAATATTATATTTCACGCACCTAGCTGTTATTGACAAAAAGGCAGCTGTTCTGTCTTGCCGATGCACGGAAATCCCAGCCAACTGTATATTATCCATGTCGTCGTTCAGCCACGACTCGGTGAAAGACAAAATATTACAGTTTTTAATGCCCCGTTGGTAGTGTTCGATTTTAAATAAACAAAGTCAAATTCACGGATGACTAGTAAAGGTCAAACCAAGTTTATTCACCCACTGAGTCACACAGCTGCATAAGACAAAGACATGTTTCCACCAGCACAAGTATTTATACCCCCCTTTAGGCAGTCTCCTAATTTTCTCTAAACACTACATCTTTGTTGCTTGACAGGAAGTTAAGTGATGTGGATAATACACTTTTCCTTCATGGGTCCTGACCTGACCTCGGCCCACATTCCTCACTAATCCACAGCTATCCACCTTTAACAGTGACCGCAACCATTTGATTCCGCAACCATCCCTTACTTAGTAATTCTCCAAGTCAATGGTTCATATCCACCCTTAATTGACCTCACCATACACATTCCTCCAACATAACCATTAACTTCTGGTGTAGAACATATTTCAAATGACAACCCAACAGTCCCTCCCATTTGAATAGTAATTCCGTACTAATTCCACAGATCTCCTCTCCAGTCACATTCCGCTTTCCCAAATCCCTGTAACGTTAAAGCCTTGGTTTTTGGGACTCTACAGAATACACTTATGTCGGTCCTGCCAGACTATGCAATTAACACCCTTATGACAACATTCTGTCTCAAACACATGCCCCGTATGTACTTCGCCTCTGGCCACAAAGACATTTGTACATGCATCATTCCATCTAACCCATAACAGGTTAATCACCACTGCTAGTCCACCTATATAATTGTAAACATACTAACACATGCTCCAGTCAATTAGTCAATTTCCAACAATCCCTCCTCTGGAACAAGGATCCCTCACATGTTCCACAACACCTAGAAAATATTGACTTGAACAGGAAAATACATGTTTAATAATTTCACACCACCCTTGAAAATGAGGTTGGGCAAGAACCGTCCATCGGTTTAATGCCAATGGAATGCTAGTCTCCATGCCAGTCTCCTTCATATTCATCCTCTGGTGTCAAAGCAAGACACAGACTGTGAGCCTTGTACATAATGAATTGTACTGTATCATCCGATGACATGGTAAAACAACAACCCCTACTATCAATGTCCCCCTCAAGATTAGCCCAAGCTACCATCTAGTGGGTTCTCTAATAACCTCCCTCTCGGAGGACACTAAAAGTTAAGGTTTTCTGGTAGGAAACCCTCCCAAGACTCAATAAATTCGATCAGTGCACCCTCAGCTTCATTTGTGTTCTCCTCACAGTTTAGGGGCAGCGCTCTCTCTCTCTTTCTCTCCTTTTCAAATCATAATTAAAACACTTGATAACTCATCAAACCCAAATTTAGAATGACAGTCCTTAGTGCTTCACGTTGAGTCTATCACCCTAATTCGAGACCCTCAACTTAGCAGACACTTAGCACACAGTATGTACATTTACAGACAGGGAAATATATAGACAGTATATACTACTCATTTACCAGTATTACCTTTTCTCATTACGGCCCGTTTATCCCTGTCTTACACTGTCGCGAGTGTCATGTTTGTCACGAACCTGCTCAAAGCCTGTAACAAAAGGGAGACAATGTGGAGATAAGGAGTAACAAAACATATATTTATTAAATAAAGAAAACTAAGTACAATATACAATGGTGTGTGTAATCAGTAATCAGTAGTGTAAGTGAGTGTTTTGCATGCATGAGTGTGATAATGCAGGGTGTTGAAAGGTGCCAAAGCAAACAACCAAAAACCACCAAGATACACAACAAAAGTGTCTGCATGGAGAAAGTCTCTTCCATGAATGGGGAAGTGGTGTATTTATCCTGGGAGACATCGGGCCCAGGTGTTTCCCATGTAGCTGACGACCCTCCCAACTCTGCCCACCGGCATCCTAATAAGGAAACAAGAACAAAGAGAGAATACGGCAGACAGAGTGGGAGGGTCGTCACATGTTAATGACAGATCGGTATATCTATTACCATACATTTCCCAGTGAGCAGACCTCCATAATCAACCTGATACCCCAAATGAACAGTTTAGGGAACCCTAAATCAATTTACGGGCACAGTTGACCCCCCCTCCCCTTTCCGTCACTCGTCTTCTGGCATATCTTCATTTTCTTCTTCAGATAGCATTACAGTTCATCTTCCCAACATAACTCATGGCTGTCACAATTGATGGCCCTTAACAATATCTGGGGAATAATCTGATTTTCCCAAGCACCCGAATCTCTCACCTGAGCAGCCACCACCATTCTGTACAGTCCATTCTGTCTGGTCCATTTTCCCACCAGTGCACCAGCAGCATAAGAGAAGTTTGGACGTGATCTCTCTACGTGCTCACTTCACACATGCATGGTCTCAGAACTCATGCCACACTCCTGCCGCTCGTACACAGGTTGCTGGCTTGGACTCAGGTCTCAGTAGAGGTGGTGCAGGACAGGGCCGTATTGAAACCCATTTTAGCCATTCCTTCAGCCAGTTAGGGGGGTGAAGCTCACACTCGTCATATTATTCCTTCCATGCGTATAGATACCAGCGGTAGTCCCTATCGCCATAACTTCGAGAGAGGACAGACCAAAACAATAGTTTAAGGCATTTCTGATTCAGAAAATCTAAACAACTATTTACCGTATGACAACTTATTACCTTCCCAATTTTCTTCTTACAAAATTCCTAACACAAATGTCGAAGAGCATACCAACACACTGTTGAAACCATTTCCAAATTGGCTTATACTCCCTCATCATACTGGCGACCTCGCTGCAGAGTTATAGGGTCAGGGAGTTCAGAGAGCTAACCCTGACCATACAGCAGACCCAATCTGGTGAGATTTGTGTAGATACAAAAACAATAACAAAAATAACCAAGAACATCAATGCACTTCTTAATTTTGTACATAAATCTCACTCAGTGTCTTTATCATGTCTAGTGAGGTTGATCAGGTCTCACCAGAATGTCAGGACAAAGGTCATTCAACACCATTCATTATTTTCTTTCCCTGTATTTCAGTGTAGGCAGTCATTGTTAATAAGAATTTGTTCTTAGCTGACTTGCCTAGTTAAATAAAGGTTAAATAAATAACTTCAGAAACCATTTTAAAAACCATTCAAACATTTCCATCCTTCTGCGTACACAGTTTACAACCTAATTAAAAAAGATAATACACAATAAATCAAACACGGTATTAACACCACTATAAAATATTCATAACCATTGGGTTATGTGAAACACTTCAAAGAGAGAGATAAGGACACCCTATCCTCTCCTATAAGAGAAAGTGTACATGTCATTAGTATTCACTATGCTACAGTGCCTTGCGAAAGTATTCGGCCCCCTTGAACTTTGCGACCTTTTGCCACATTTCAGGCTTCAAACATAAAGATGTAAAACTGTACTTTTTTGTGAAGAATCAACAACAAGTGGGACACAATCATGAAGTGGAACGACATTTATTGGATATTTCAAACTTTTTTAACAAATCAAAAACTGAAAAATTGGGCGTGCAAAATTATTCAATCGATCATGCTATTCAATCGATCACTGCCCGCACCTGCTCGCCTGTGCAGCATCACTACTCTGGACGGCTCTGACTTAGAATACGTGGACAACTACAAATATCTGGGTGTCTGGTTGACTGTAAACTCTCCTTCCAGACTCACATTAAGCATCTCCAATCCAAAATTAAATCTAGAATCGACTTCCTATATCGCAACAAAGCATCATTCACTCATGCTGCCAAACATACCCTCGTAAAACTGACCATCCTACCGATCCTCGACTTCGGTGATGTCATCTATAAAATAGCCTCCAACACTCTACTCAACAAACTGTATGCAGTCTATCACAGTGCCATCCGTTTTGTCACCAAAGCCCCATACACTACCCACCATTGCGACCTGTACGCTGTCGTTGGATGGCCCTCGCTTCATACTCGTCGCCAAACCCACTGGCTACAGGTTATCTACAAGTCTCTGCTAGGTAAAGTCCCGCCTTATCTCAGCTCACTGGTCACCATAGCAGCACCCAATTGTAGTACATGATCCAGCGGGTATATCTCACTGGTCACCCCCAAAGCCAATTTCTCCTTTGGTCGTCTTTCCTTCCAGTTCTCTGCTGCCCATGACTGGAACGAATTGCAAAAATCTCTGAAGCTGGAGACTCACATCTCCCTCACTAGCTTTAAGCACCAGCTGTCAGAGCAGCTCACAGATCACTGCACCTGTACATAGCCCATCTGTAAACAGCCCATCTATCTACCTTCCTCATCCCCATACTGGTATTTATTTATTTATTTATTTTGCTCTTTTGAACCCCAGTATCTCTACCTGCACATTCATATTCTGCCAATCTACCATTCCAGTGTTTAATTGCTATATTGTAAGTACTTCGCCACCATGGCCTATTTATTTCCTTAACTTACCTCATTTGCACTCACTTTTTGTTTTCTTTTGTTCTACTGTATTATTGACTGCATGTTTTGTTTATTCCATGTGTAACTCTGTGTTGTTGTTCATGTCGAATTGCTACGCTTTATCTTGGCCACGTCGCAGTTGTAAATGAGAACTTGTTCTCAACTAGGCTACAAAAGGTGAAATTTAAAAATAAATTAAAAAGCCACTATCTTAATATGTACATACAGTATATTTGGCTACAGACAATATGTTCCTCCACCATATGAGTCATAGAAATTACGATCTTGCTTTTGGGCTTTCCGGCAGTCTTTGTGGTTTTATATGTGGGGAGCCTAAATTGTACAATTGTAAACTAACAAATAATTATTCAAGTTAGAACCCATGTATATTATTTAATATACAGCACCAATTACATAAATATCAGACAAGTTCCATTATCTGTTATCTGGACTTTAACTCTCTTAACTAAATGCATTATGCCAGTAGCCATGGCTTTTTGGGAGCCCTAAGCAAGATTTTTTATTTTTGGATGATTTTTTGCAAAACATTTTATTGCCCCCCCTCTTGGTGGTGTAGAGAAAATGCTACATTTTAAAGTTTATTTCCCGCAATACTAAAAAAACATCATGGGGAGAAGAGAAAATGATCAGAGAGCATCCATAATTTGTGTCCATACACCAGGAAAATATTCTACGCCATCATGAACATCAGATTACTGCACTTTGTCAGTGAACACAATATCCTGAGTAAAAAAAAAGTCCAATTGGATTCCTACCACATTATCGAACATCTGACCATATTTATATCCAACTGATAAACATGTAAATAAACATTTTAAAAAACAAACAAACCAAAAAAATTATCCTGCTTTGTAGATGTCCCAAACATTTTTAAATTAAATTTGGCATGAAGGCCTTTTACTGAAATGAATTGAAAGTGGTGTGGGTGGAAAAACAATGATCAAATGATTTAAGCAACATTATTTTGTTATATTCTAATGCTTTGAAAATGCTTGAGAATAATACTATTCAACTGGTCATTTTCCACAGCTGTCCAGCTGTCCTTTACATACCGCACAGAGGAGTGATTTATTACTGGCTCCATATATTTAGGGCAGTAAACACCAAGCCAGGCTCAATTCTCATTTTGTCTGTTTAGGCTCTAAAGATCTTATCACACTTCTTTCTTACACACATAGGCTATGAGAACTGGTTAGAACCTGTTCTTGTTTATACTATTCTTCTAAGGGAGTGGAGCCAATTATCCCTTATCTCTTTTGTAAGCTTACCTCCCTCTAGGAGGGGTAAACAGCTCTTTGTGTAGATGAAGTATATAAAGACGGCGTGACTTGTAAATAAGCAAGTTACTCTCTGACTTTATCCTGAGAGGGAACTTCCTTGCAATTGCCTGAAAAAACTCTTATAAACTGGAAAATGAACTCTGCCTGATCCTTGGGACGCGTTTTTCCTCAACAAAATCAATGTCAAGTCAAAATGAGATAAAGATACAGATTTATTTTCCCAAGGGAGTGGAGTAAAACAGGGGAACAACTTCAACTGAAATCTATTTAATATATATTTAAATGAATTGGACAAAGCGCTTGTGCAATCAACAGCCCCCGTCTCACTGTTAATGACACAGAAATAAAATGCCTCCTGTATGCAGACGATCCGGTACTGCTGTCCTCCACAAAACAGAGGCTACAGCAACAATTAGATAATCTGCATCAGTTCTGTCAGACCTGAGCACTGACTGTCAATCTAAAAAAGACAAACATTATGATATTCCAGAAAAGGTCCAGATGTCAGGGAAACCAATATACTTTTTTACTGGACTCCACTCACATACAACACACACACTGTAGGATGCACAGTATAATACCAGAAATGTGTTTTACATTATGGGTAAAATACAGAAAAATCCTGTTATTAACTCTAATTCGGAAACCTCCTGTAAAAATGACTCTAACATACTGCATTCTTTTTACAGTAATAGTTTATGCCTACTGTAGATTGAAATGATCAGTTTCAGGCGCTATCCTCATGTTGTTGGGTGAGACACGTGAAGCTCAGACTATTTGAGTAAATATCTTCTTGAAGCGGTTGTGAAGCTGCTGGGTAGGTAGGTATATTTATTGCTAGCCAGCTTTGAATTGAGTTTACAGGGACAGTGCACATTAATCAAAGTTTCAGTAAAAGTGCCGGTTTTAGCCTGCCACCTAATTTTCAACCGCAGTTCCTGGGCAGTTTATTAAAAACAATTAAATTGAATTTGGTTGTTTGAGTTACCCTATTCACCTGATTTTTATAAGAGAGGTTGGAATCAAGTATGATGCCAAGGTACTTAAAATCGGATAACACCTGGAGCTTCTCCCCTGACACATAGACATCTGGCTCAGTTACTGCATGTTTCCTTAGCTAACCTAGCTAGATAGCTGGCTAAAGTTTGCTAGCTAGTTAGGTAGCTCAAGTTGAAAAAAGCCATTTTGTTCTCCTCTAAATGGCTCGTAAATATCTAGCTGTGCGACCTAGAAAAACATCACCCAGAGAATATTGTGATTGTAGGCTGAATCGCAGCCTCTGAGTGCCATAGAGAATACACTGAGCACAGATTGGTGACCATTATGTTTCCAGCATTACTACAGAGAAAATGGCTTGTTTCTAGCAGTACGGACTGACAGGCCGCATTTTACAGATAAACCAAGTTGTGGGCCGTACTCGCGAGCCACTAAAGCTGATGACCAGTGCACCATGTTGTATCGAGGTGCCCGCCAACCTAAGGTGCAGTGCTACTGGTCAGCTGTAGCCTGACACATTGTCGACGGCGGAAACTGGTAACGTGGCAAATTTTTCCCCCTCCCAGGATTGTACAGTATTTCAAGTAGGATAGCAGCCTACACAAAAAATAATAAATATTGGTAGCCATCTAGATGTCACTGTGATATATTCTACTCAATGGGAGAGCATAAATGGCAAAAACACTGGGAAACAGTGTCCTCCTTAGCTGTCACAACCCTGTGGGATTCGGTTCACTTGGTTCTCATCTGGGCAACATAAATCATTGTTTTGAAGGCAAGGATGGTCCATATAGCCTATCCCGCTAATCATTTGTTTAACTTAAAAAACAATGTTCCATAATGTTACAGTATTAGCTAAACCTGTTCACTTCGTCAGTAGTATGCAAATATTTGGTGGCACAGCTAAAAAGCAAAATGTTGTGAGTCTGGTAAAATAATCTGTGATATTGTGTGGGCTATAGCAATGCTGTATTAGTTTGCTAGGTTTTGAAGTAGGTGTATCTGTTGTGTAGTTAACCCTTTTTTTCCCCTCATGTCTTTGTCAGAGATTGTTTGTTGTTCAGATTTCGTGTTGTTTGTATTGGTGCGCGATGGGTCCTCGTACCCACTTTGTTTAATATTATTCATAGTTTTGGAGTTATGTTTTGTTTAAAGTTATTAAACAACGCCATTCCACTAAGTTTGATTTTCCTGCACCTGACTTCCCTGCCATCTATACACACGACTCTGACAGTGGTAGTCTTAAACCAATGTTTAAAGACCTAAATCCCACCTCTCATAGGATGAGTGGTATAGTCATAAACCAATATTTAAAGACCTAAACCCCCCTCTCATAGGATGAGTGGTATAGTCTTAAACCAATGTTTAAAGACTTAAGCCCCCCCTCTCCAATATATTTCAGGATGATGTAGAAGATGTCCCCCCCACAAGAAGTCACAACATGTCACATCAGCATCCAGCTCTGCAGGATCAGATACTGTATAGGCTATTAGCTAAAGTAAGGTGGTTCCCTTACATTTCTTAATGACCACAATCTGTTTTCTTTCTAGACGATACTGAAAACAAAATGCACGGTGGACTGGGAGCTGTGAACTGGGTATGTAGTCTACTGTGAGATTTTAAAGTTTTTGTATTTCACCTTTATTTAACCTGTTAGTGATCCCTTCCCGCGCCAATCCCGTTAGCGGGATCGATTTGACAACATCCAGTGAAATTGCAGAGCGCCAAATTCAAACTACAGAAATATCAATATTCAAGATAACCAAAAATAAGTGTAATACATCAAAATAAAGCTTCACTTCTTGTTAATCCAGCTTCAATGTCGTATTTTTATCCCTAAAATATAATTTATTTGGCGCGTTCGATTCAGAAATACACCGGTTCCAACTTGCCCAACATGACTACAAAGTATCTAATAAGTTACCTGTAAACTTGGTCCAAACATTTCAAACAATGTTCCTAATCCAACCTCAGGTATCCTAAAACGTAAATAATCGATACAATTTTAGATGGAATATACTGTGTTCAATCCCGGATAAAAACCAAGGTGAAGCACGTTCCAGCTCACTCGCACCAAACAGTAGAGTCCACTTGGAATGACACTCACAAAGAACAGCTGTACTTCTTAATTTCTCAAAAGAAAAACATCAACCAATTTGAAAAGACTGTTGACAACTAGTGGAAGCCATAGAAACTGCAACCAGGTTCCTATTAAGTAGGGCTTTCAATAGAAGACAAATACTATGACCTAAAAGAAATTCCCCCCTGGATGGTCTGTCCTCGGGGATTCATCTGCCAAATCAGTTCTGTTATACTCACAGACATTATTGGAACAGTTTTTGAAATTTTAGAGAGTTTTCTATCCAAATCTACCAATTGTATGCATATTCTAGCTTCTGGGCCTGAGTAACAGGCAGTTTACTTTAGGCACACTTTTCATCCGGAGGTGAAAATACTGCCCCCTACCCTAGAGAGGTTAAGATCCACTGGGTGCTTTTGAGGGGTTGTTGCCATGCAATAGCAACAATGAAAGTGTGTGGCATTTCTACAACTGAAGCCAAACTTTATGATTGTGAACTCTGAAAGATAGGAATAGCAGTAAAGTAGGTTATAACATTTAATTAAATACACTGATGTAACTGAAGAAATAGGGCAAATCAAAAAACGTGAACTTCAAATATATTCAATAAAACGAAAGAAATAGTACCTCTGTGCCTCACTGAAGCATGACCTTTGATGTGGTTGTTGAGCATATATTGTTCAGCCTTATATGTGCAGAAGGGGCAGTGATGAAGTTGACTGCTGCTACATTTTTTAATTCTGGAACTCTCGCCCTGCATTAACACACTAACACTTAGTCTTGCATGTTGGAGCTCGGAGTTCTCAATTGGAAGATCTAGGATTGAACCCAATCCCAATTTTAACTACGTCACCCTCTGTCTCTCTTTGTCTCTCTCTCCCCACAGTCAACACGCACAGGCACTCAATATAGTTTTTACATTAGTGTCGTAATGATTCTCTTATTTGGTTACATACAGTACCTGTCAAAGGTTTGGACACACCTACTCATTCAAGGGTTTTTCTTTATGAATACTATTTCCTACATTGTAAAATAATAGTGAAGACATCAAAACTATGACATAACACATATGGAAACATGAACTAACCAAAAAAGTGTTAAACAAATCAAAATATATTTTAGATTTTAGATTCTACATAGTTTGCATACTCTTGGCATTCTCTCAACCAGCTTCACCTGGAATGCTTTTCCAAAAATCTTGAAGGAGTTCCCACATATGGTGAGCACTTGTTAGCTGCTTTTCCTTCACTCTGCAGTCCAACCCATCCCAAACCATCTCAATTGGGTTGAGGTTAGGTGATTGTACTGTATATGTTAACTTCTTGTTACTTCCATTGTGAATTCATTTTTAATGTTGTTACCAATTCTAATAAATGTATTTTATGTACAAATGTATTGTTTTTCTTACATTTAGACTTCAGGTAGAATTTCACTGTAAAGTTACAGCATTATCATGTCACCAGAGTTGACAGGTTAATACTGTAATTTTGCTTTACAGTACTATTTTCCTTACTGTAAAACATTACAGCATCTCTGCTGTAAAGCACAATTACAGTATTACTCTGGCAACAGTGGGGCCAGTATAATGCTGTACATTTACAGGGGAAAGTTTTACATTGCACCTACACATATTTGGGACAGAAATTTGCTCCACAGGGAACTTCAACCTGGCCGTGAATTAACTAAGATACTTGCTTTGTAAGGCTTTCTATGCCAATAAAATATCTATTTAATTAGACATACCAATTAGGAACGAGCTCAAAATATTTGAACCGATAATAGAACCAATTGCAATATCAGTGAAGTGCGGGGTCTGCTTACAAAGCAAGAATTTGACAAATGGGATAAAGACCCAATTGAAACCCTGCATGTGGAATTCACACAGTACAGAGAAACTCCGAACACCACATGCAAAGCAGAATTAGGCCAATGCCCTCTTCTGATTAATGTCCAAAAAAGAGCCAACAAGTTTTATGACAATTTAAAAAACAAGTGACCCCCCCCCCCTCTACTATCATTACAAAGCGCTCAAATGCCAAGAGGTTACCATAGAGACGAGTCCCCTGAGCAAACTCCTGACGCTAAGTTCACAAACCTCTACCAACCCAACAAAGCTTCAGGACAGCACTCAGAATATCTGGCCCAACCAAATTATCACAAAGAAAAACAGATCACCTAATGGAAAGACGCCACAAAAGAATTTAATTCAATTTTAATGCTATTTGGCCCTAAACAGACCCACAACCTTGGCATTGCAAGCACCATGCTCTACCAACTGAGCTACACAGGACCACAGTCTGGCCTTAGAAACCTGCATTTTCTCCAACACTGCCAGAACTATCCAGAGTTTTCTTCCCCAAAATTAAAAACATATTTTGAAACAAAAACAGAAAAGGAGAAAATCCAATAGCTATTGGGAGAAAAAGACTTTCTGCCACATTAAATGAAAATCAAATCACATCATATCAAATTTATTTTTTCACATGTATCGAATACAACAGGTGTACTGTAGACCTTACCGTGAAATGCTAACTTATAAGCCCATAACCAACAATGCAATTCAAGAAATAGAGTTAAGAAAATATTTACTAAATAAACTAAAGTAAAAAATATAATAAAATGCAACACAATAAAATAACAATAATGAGGTTATATAAAGGGGGTACCGGTACCGAGTCAATGTGCGGGGGTACAGGTTAGTCCAGGTAATTTGTACATGTAGGGGGGTGTCAATGTGAACAGTCCAGGTGGCCATATGATTCATTGTTCCACAGTCTTATGGCTTGGGGGTAGAATTTGTTAAGGAGCCTTTCGGGCCTAGACTTGGCGCTCCGGTACAGCTTGCCGTGCGGTATCAGAGAGAACAGTCTGTGAATTGGGTGACTGGAGTCTTTGACAATTCTTTGGGCCTTCCTCTGAAACCGGCTAGTGTATAAGTCCTGGATGGCAGGAAGATTGGCCCCAGTGATGTACTGGGCCGTACGCTGAGCAGTTGCCATACCAGGCGGTGATGCAACCGGTCAGGATGCTCTCGATGGCACAGCTGTAGAACTTTTTGAAGATCTGGGGACCCATGACAAATCTTTTCAGTCTCCTGAGGGGGGAAATGTGCTGTTGTGCCCTCTTCACAAATGTCTTGGTGTGTTTGGACCATGATAGTTTGTTGGTGATGTGGACACCAAGGAACTTGAAACTCTCGACCCGCTCCACTACAGCCCCGTCGATGTGAATGGGGGGGGGGTTCGGCCCTCCTTTTCCTTTAGTCCACGATCAGCTCCTATAGCTGCAAAATATGTAGCTTCCTGACACACATGTAGGGACAGCCACTGGAACGACCAACCAGAGCAATAACACTATCTTGGCCTGTCCATGGCATGCTTATTATCTCTGTAGTTACTTTGACCTGCTGTCTGTCTCACCAGCCCAGATTTGAACCATTTACAGTGCCTTGCGAAAGTATTCGGCCCCCTTGAACTTTGCAACCTTTTGCCACATTTCAGGCTTCAAACATAAAGATATAAAACTGTATTTTTTTGTGAAGAATCAACAACAAGTGGGACACAATCATGAAGTGGAACGACATTTATTGGATATTTCAAACTTTTTTAACAAATCAAAAACTGAAAAATTGGGCATGCAAAATTATTCAGCCCCTTTATGTTAATACTTTGTAGCGCTACCTTTTGCTGCGATTACAGCTGTAAGTCGCTTGGGGTATGTCTCTATCAGTTTTGCACATCGAGAGACTGAAATGTTTTCCCATTCCTCCTTGCAAAACAGCTCGAGCTCAGTGAGGTTGGATGGAAAGCATTTGTGAACAGCAGTTTTCAGTTCTTTCCACAGATTCTCGATTGGATTCAGGTCTGGACTTTGACTTGGCCATTCTAACACCTGGATATGTTTATTTTTGAACCATTCCATTGTAGATTTTGCTTTATGTTTTGAATCATTGTCTTGTTGGAAGACAAATCTCCGTCCCAGTCTCAGGTCTTTTGCAGACTCCATCAGGTTTTCTTCCAGAATGGTCCTGTATTTGACTCCATCCATCTTCCCATCAATTTTAACCATCTTCCCTGTCCCTGCTGAAGAAAAGCAGGCCCAAACCATGATGCTGCCACCACCATGTTTGACAGTGGGGATGGTGTGTTCAGGGTGATGAGCTGTGTTGCTTTTACGCCAAACATAACGTTTTGCATTGTTGCCAAAAAGTTCAATTTTGGTTTCATCTGACCAGAGCACCTTCTTCCACATGTTTGGTGTGTCTCCCAGGTGGCTTGTGGCAAACTTTAAACAACACTTTTTATAGATATCTTTAAGAAATGGCTTTCTTCTTGCTACTCTTCCATAAAGGCCAGATTTGTGCAATATACGACTGATTGTTGTCCTATGGACTCTGGACAAGTTCATCCAGAGTGATTATGGGCCTCTTGGCTGCATCTCTGATCAGTCTTCTCCTTGTATGAGCTGAAAGTTTAGAGGGACGGCCAGGTCTTGGTAGATTTGCAGTGGTCTGATACTCCTTCCATTTCAATATTATCGCTTGCACAGTGCTCCTTGGGATGTTTAAAGCTTGGGAAATCTTTTTGTATCCAAATCCGGCTTTAAACTTCTTCACAACAGTATCTCGGACCTGCCTGGTGTGTTCCTTGTTCTTCATGATGCTCTCTGCGCTTTTAACGGACCTCTGAGACTATCACAGTGCAGGTGCATTTATACGGAGACTTGATTACACATAGGTGGATTGTATTTATCATCATTAGTCATTTAGGTCAACATTGGATCATTCAGAGATCCTCACTCAACTTCTGGAGAGAGTTTGCTGCACTGAAAGTAAAGGGGCTGAATAATTTTGCACGCCCAATTTTTCAGTTTTTGATTTGTTAAAAAAGTTTGAAATATCCAATAAATGTTGTTCCACTTCATGATTGTGTCCCACTTGTTGTTGATTCTTCACAAAAAAAATACAGTTTTATATCTTTATGTTTGAAGCCTGAAATGTGGCAAAAGGTCGCAAAGTTCAAGGGGGCCGAATACTTTCGCAAGGCACTGTATTTATCCATATGGGACGAGCGACCACATTCTTTTTATGAGCATGGCCTTATTTCTATTACAACACATTGGATGACTGTCATTCATATTCCATTCACCCAGCTCAATGTAACATCGAAAGGTTTAGGCTTATACATGATACTCAAATTTGTCCTATACCCATCATGAGGTTGCTCCAACCTAGCCTACAAATTAAAGTTTATGAAGTAGGTGCACATGTCGAGAGAAATTTGGGTAATCAAGGTGACAGACATTGACACATTAAATTCTGCCTTGCACACTTGCCTGCATCTAGCTGATCGAGGGAGTAATCATTAGTCCAACAGTTGCAAACAAGAGTTTCTATCGGACAAATTCAGATGCTTCGCTCCGTTTCATTCCGTTTGCTTCAGTTTAAGAAACGTTTTTCAACAGAATTGGCGGAATATATACACCCCTGATCACACATGAAAACACAGTTCACTTTCATAGCAGCCACATACAAACAGCATGCTCATTTTGTTTGCTGTAGAATTCCTTCTCACATCTACACGCTCTCCTACTCTGACCTTCTCCCTTCATTGTGGACTTCAGTGCACAACAAATCAGCTGTCTGTGACCAGTCAAAAAATATCCAAGCCAAACCTTCATATCATAACTGCTAACCGCTACACACAGCCTACATTGTTGTCACCATATTAACGTCATAGTTAACATAGATTGTTGAACTAACGCACTAGTAAACCCACTACAATCATGGAGTACAATGTACAGTCAGCAGCAAGCAGTTTCAGTTACACTGGTGGGCCCCGGTGGCAATAAATTAATAAAACCAAAATCTTACCTTGACTTGGAAGAGTTCCAGTGTTGGATAGCCATTGAAAGCTAGCTAACATAGCATCCCTCTCTATTTGAGTAGGCTAAACTAGCTAGCTGCATTCGCTAGCTAAGTACAGTAAGTGAAAGTGAAAAAAACAACAAATTGTGTGTCTTTTTGTTTTTAGCTGATAGGAGTGGAACCTGGTGTAGTCGTCTGCTGAAATAACCCATCCATGACAAGGCTTGAAGAGCTGTGCATCCCGAGATGCCGCTCTGCACACCACTGTTGTAGTGCGCCATTATTTGTCTGTTTGTGGCCCGCCTGTTAGCTTTCACGATTCTTGCCATTCTCCTTTGACCGCTCTCATTTCGCCCACAGGACTGCTGCTGAGTGGATGTTTTTTGTTTGTCGCACCATTTTCGGTAAACCCTAGACATTGTCGTCATGAAAAGCCCAGGAGGGTGGACGTTTTTGAGATACTGGAACCAGCTCATTCTAATGTTCAATCAAGCAGTAACTGAATGCCTTGATGCCTGTCTGCCTGCTTTATATAACAAGCCACGTCACTCAGTGTCTGTAGGAGCAATCTATTTTCATGAAAGGGGTGGTGTACCTAATAAACTGTGTTTGCATTGCCAAAGCAATGGACTCCCTCTCTCTCGCTCGCCCTCTCTCACCCTCTCCATAGTTCAATTGAATGTCACAAGAAGGGAGCTCCCGTAGAGACTGACCCTACTGTGTGGCTTTCTAAATACCGGCTGGCCACAGAGCAATGTTTTGCCCTTTTCTTGGCTACTGCCTTTTCACAATACATGAAACTGAATGAGAACCCCTGTCTGTCCATCGTAATGAGCTCACATGTGGTAACAGCCACAAGGATGGTTTCCTTCCCATAAGAATTTAATGAGAGGATGCTACATGCTACTCTAAACGCGGACCAACCTACCAACCGGCACTGTCCCTTAATCAAATACAAGATGGAAATACAAAAATCTCCTTACAAATTGGTTCCATTTATCTTGGTTGTTCATTTTGTGATGGACGTGGTACTTGTAGTCGTAGCCATCTGTTGAATGAATAGTGACAGCCCTTGTCATTGTTGCTGCTGTTTTTCTTCAGTCTGTCCACTGAAGAAAACATGGGGGATTACGTTGTGTCCAACACCTCAATTAATTATATGTTCTTCAGTTTGCCAGTTTTTATGACAATATGTCAATCATGGCTGCCAGATGCTATTCGAGACTATTTTTACGAATATTTGATGCCGCTTACCAAAATAATGAATGCCTAATTAAAATGATTTGGGAATATATTTAAAGGAAAAAATATGTTGACATTCTCTTTTCTCATCAACATGAATTTTACAAAAATATTGACCCATTTCCTGGCCGCTTCATGAAGTTGCACGCACAGTTCTGAATCAGAAACCGGTTTGTTTATGTGACATGCCTGACTTAATTGTAATTATTTCCAGGTTTTACCTGTTACTGGGGCGGAGTTTTGCATTTAAATGGCCAGTGTTTCCCTGTGTCCTGCAGTTCTGTTTTTCATCCGTGTACAGGTCGGTATGCTCTGAAAGGATGAGAGAAGGGACAATGTGGCCAAATCCAAAGTCAGTGAAACAATTTTGGAAGTGTGCTTGAGACATGAGTGCCCATTTCCCTCCAGATCCACTTTGCAAGTTAGCAAACACAATCAGATGGTTATTGTCTACAACATCACAGCTGTCTTCGGAAGAGTGATTACCTAGCAAGTTAGCGATGCAAGGTTAGATAGTATATTTATCAGGCTTTAAATATCACTTATTGAGCATAGCTATAGCCATCAGTATTGGTCACTACTCACTGCTAGGTTTGTAAAGGTCCTGACATCAGTGCATAGCTATGTGCTATAGGGCTTTTTGTCCCGAGCCTGCACATGCATCACTCAAAAGTGATGTTTGCTTGTAAACAAAAAATGGCTCTATAAGCTTAAGTCCATTCCTTCATGTTGGCTTGTCAGGGAATTATTCACTTCAAACTTCCTCTAGGAAAAGTTTATAACCGTGTGAAATACATGTTTTATTAAACCAGTAAGTAAAACCACTGACAGGAAGCACTCATGAAAGCAAAGGCAATCATCCAAATGAATTTCATTTGGCTCTGGGTTTGTATACACTGTATATAGCTAAGGCAATAGGTTCAGTACACATTTTTGCTATTGATTATTATTTTGTAGGGTTGTGAGTTTGCAAGAAAGGCATTTCACTGTACTTGTGCATGTGACATTAAAAACATGAAACACCACTGCATTTTGCGTCAGAAAGTAGGCTGGCCCTCCTTGAAGTCTCATAGATCGATGCATTGCACTGCTTGTCTATAAAGCCCTCTTGCATTAACTCCTGCCATACCTTACTGTTAACCTTCAGACATAAGTTCCCAGACTCCGGGATGTCTAACCCCTGGAGATCCCTTCACTCTGAGCTCGGTAATTCTGCTGTTTTTTTGTTGTGTGGAATGATTTCCAAAAGTCGTGGATTTGGTGGCTCTAGTGCAATTCAGGCAGATATTAGAGGGCCTTTCAACTGAAGAATATGTTTGTTTCATATGATTGTGTTTTGCTTTTGTGTATTTTTTTCATGTAGTGTAATTAATGTGTATACAGATGTGTGTAGTTGTTTATTGATGTGCTGATTATTGATGTGTTTGACAGGTTGTCATTGTGAAGAAGAATTTGTTCTTAAAAACACATAATAGTGCATGAGGAAATCATTTTTGAATATGCCATATGCCTTTAGAAGTAATTCTTCCCATACTTGTACAAAGTTTGAGGTTTATTGGGTTGTATAGACTACAGCATCATGCATCAGCTTGTATTACAAAGGAAAACATTGTATTTCAAACTGCATCCCTTTGGTGACAGAGAAATCAGAGAGAAGAAATCACAATCCAGGACCACAATAAAACTCTTATTTCCCTGACAATCACCCTGGGCCTCGTGACCTTAGAATAACAGTATTCTGCTTCAAAAAGTCTGTCTCAAACTCTGTTGGAATCTGAATATGGAGGAGATAAGATAACACAATATTGTCATGGTAATTTCCAGTATTACTAAACATTGAGAGCAAACCACACACAAGTCAGAGTTATATTATAAAGTCCATCTTTAATTATATGAGCTTCACCATAGCCCTGTGACTCAGATCAATTCAGTGTCTATAAATTAATTCTCTGAGTGCTTACAAAAATATTCTTAGTATCATTTATAGCCAAGACACACCCATCAACTCACATGACGAAACACAGATCTTAGGAACATTACAAAGGAAGACTTTACTTGAAAGAGGAGAATCCCATAGCTAGATAGCATTAGCTATAAATTATCATTCAGTCTGCTCTCCTAAAACGAAGTTCTTATCTCATTCAAATCAAATCAAATTTTATTTGTCACATACACATGGTTAGCAGATGTTAGTGCGAGTGTAGCGAAATGCTTGTGCTTCTAGTTCCGACAATGCAGTAATAACCAACAAGTAATCTAGCTAACAATTCCAAAACTACTACCTTATAGACACAAGTGTAAGGGGATAAAGAATATGTACGTAAAGATATATGAATGAGTGATGGTACAGAGCGGCATAGGCAAGATACAGTAGATGGTATTGAGTGCAGTATATACATATGAGATGAGTATGTAAACAAAGTGGCATAGTTAAAGTGGCTAGTGATACATGTATTACATAAGGATGCAGTAGATGATATAGAGTACAGTATATACGTATACATATGAGAGGAATAATGTAGGGTATGTAAACATTATATTAGGTAGCATTGTTTAAAGTGGCTAGTGATATATTTTACATCAATTCCCATTATTAAAGTGGCTGGAGTTGAGTCAGTGTGTTGGCATCAGCCACTCAATGTTAGTGGTGGCTGTTTAACAGTCTGATGGCCTTGAGATAGAAGCTGTTTTTCAGTCTCTCGGTCCCAGCTTTGATGCACCTGTACTGACCTCGCCTTCTGGATGATAGCGGGGTGAACAGGCAGTGGCTCGGGTGGTTGCTGTCCTTGATGATCTTTATGGCCTTCCTGTGACATCGGGTGGTGTAGGTGTCCTGGAGGGCAGGTAGTTTGCCCCCGGTGATGCGTTGTGCAGACCTCACTACCCTCTGGGGAGCCTTACGGTTGTGGGCGGAGCAGTTGCCGTACCAGGCGGTGATACAGCCCGACAGGATGCTCTCGATTGTGCATCTGTAGAAGTTTGTGAGTGCTTTTGGTGACAAGCCGAATTTCTTCAGCCTCCTGAGGTTGAAGAGGCGCTGCTGCGCCTTCTTCACGATGCTGTCTGTGTGGGTGGACCAATTCAGTTTGTCTGTGATGTGTATGCCGAGGAACTTAAAACTTACTACCCTCTCCACTACTGTTCCATCGATGTGGATAGGGGGGTGTTCCCTCTGCTGTTTCCTGAAGTCCACAATCATCTCCTTAGTTTTGTTGACGTTGAGTGTGAGGTTATTTTCCTGACACCACACTCCGAGGGCCCTCACCTCCTCCCTGTAGGCCGTCTCGTCGTTGTTGGTAATCAAGCCTACCACTGTTGTGTCGTCCGCAAACTTGATGATTGAGTTGGAGGCGTGCGTGGCCACGCAGTCGTGGGTGAACAGGGAGTACAGGAGAGGGCTCAGAACGCACCCTTGTGGGGCCCCAGTGTTGAGGATCAGCGGGGTGGAGATGTTGTTGCCTACCCTCACCACCTGGGGGCGGCCCGTCAGGAAGTCCAGTACCCAGTTGCACAGGGTGGGGTCGAGACCCAGGGTCTCGAGCTTGATGACGAGCTTGGAGGGCACTATGGTGTTAAATGCCGAGCTGTAGTCGATGAACAGCATTCTCACATAGGTATTCCTCTTGTCCAGATGGGTTAGGGCAGTGTGCAGTGTGGTTGAGATTGCATCGTCTGTGGACCTATTTGGGCGGTAAGCAAATTGGAGTGGGTCTAGGGTGTCAGGTAGGGTGGAGGTGATATGGTCCTTGACTAGTCTCTCAAAGCACTTCATGATGACGGAAGTGAGTGCTACGGGGCGGTAGTCGTTTAGCTCAGTTACCTTAGCTTTCTTGGGAACAGGAACAATGGTGGCCCTCTTGAAGCATGTGGGAACAACAGACTGGGATAGGGATTGATTGAATATGTCCGTAAACACACCAGCCAGCTGGTCTGCGCATGCTCTGAGGGCGCGGCTGGGGATGCCGTCTGGGCCTGCAGCCTTGCGAGGGTTGACACGTTTAAATGTTTTCCTCACGTCGGCTGCAGTGAAGGAGAGTCCGCATGTTTTAGTTGCGGGCAGTGTCTGTGGCACTGTATTGTCCTCAAAGCGGGAAAAAAAGTTATTAGGCTGTCTGGGAGCAAGACATCCTGGTCCGTGACAGTGCTGGTTTTCTTTTTGTAATCCGTGATTGACTGTAGACCCTGCAACATACCTCTTGTGTCTGAGCCGTTGAATTGAGATTCTACTTTGTCTCTATACTGACGCTTAGCTTGTTTGATTGCCTTGCGGAGGGAATAGTTACACTGTTTGTATTCGGTCATGTTTCCAGTCACCTTGCCCTGATTAAAAGCAGTGGTTCGCGCTTTCAGTTTCACGTGAATGCTGCCATCAATCCACGGTTTCTGGTTTGGGAATGTTTTAATCGTTGCTATGGGAACGACATGTTCAACGCACATTCTAATGAACTCGCACACCGAATCAGCGTATTCGTCAATGTTGTCGTCTGACGCAATACGGAACATATCCCAGTCCACGTGATGGAAGCAGTCTTGGAGTGTGGAATCAGATTGGTCGGACCAGCGTTGAACAAACCTCAGCGCGGGAGCTTCTTGTTTTAGTTTCTGTCTGTAGGCAGGGATCAACAAAATGGAGTCGTGGTCAGCTTTTCCGAAGGGAGGGCGGGGCAGGGCCTTATATGCGTCGCGGAAGTTGGAATAGCAATGATCCAAGGTTTTTCCCGCCCTGGTTGCGCAATCGATATGCTGATAAAATTTAGGGAGTCTTGTTTTCAGATTAGCCTTGTTAAAATCCCCAGCTACAATGAATGCAGCCTCCGGATATATGGATTCCAGTCTGCAAAGAGTCAAATAAAGTTTGTTCAGAGCCATCGATGTGTCTGCTTGGGGGGGAATATATATGGCTGTGATTATAATCGAAGAGAATTCCCTTGGTAGATAATGCGGTCTACATTTGATTGTGAGGAATTCTAAATCAGGTGAACAGAAGGACTTGAGTTCCTGTATGTTGTTTTGGCCACACCACGTCCCGTTAACCATAAAGCATACGCCCCCGCCCCTCTTCTTACCAGAAAGATGTTTGTTTCTGTCGGCGCGATGCGTGGAGAAACCAGCTGGCTGCACCGTCTCTGATAGCGTCTCTCCAGTGAGCCATGTTTCCGTAAAGCAAAGAACGTTACAGTCTCTGATGTCCCTCTGGAATGCTACCCTTGCTCGGATTTCATCAACCTTGTTGTCAAGAGACTGGACATTGGCGAGGAGAATGCTAGCGAGTGGTGCACGATGTGCCCGTCTCCGGAGTCTGACCAGAAGACCGCTTCGTTTTCCCCTTTTTCAAAGTTTTTTGGTGTCGCCGGCTGGGATCCATTCCGTTGTCCTGGGTGAAAGGCAGAACACAGGGTCCGCTTCGCGAAAGTCATATTCTTGGTCGTACTGATGGTGAGTTGACGCTGCTCTTATGTTCAGTAGTTCTTCTCGACTGTATGTAATGTAACCTAAGATGACCTGGGGTACCAATTTAAGAAATAACACGTAAAAAAACTGCATAGTTTCCTAGGAACGCGAAGCGAGGCGGCCATCTCTGTCGGTGCCGGAAGTAAGTGAGCTACTTACTTGTTGTACCAAGAGGCTTGGTACAACATAGTACCAAACTATTACCTCATCCAATGGCATGTATCAATTGTCAATTTTAGATACTCCCATCTCAAATACAACCCCTCCTGGACAAGCTCACCGAGACAGTGAGCCTCTTAGGTCATATAGCAGATCAAGATAAGGGCAGCCTCAGAGGGGACATGTAAAAGTTACAGACACATTCCCATAAGAAGACAAGCCTCCATTCTGTCCTCCTCCCCTTCTGAAATTCTTCATAGCATCACATGGTTTAACAGATACATTGACATATGAAGACAAGCCTGACCTCTCCTCTCTGGGCCCCTAGTGACTAAGCCCTGGAGAAGGGATAACTGCAAACTGCCAACAGTATTATCCAAAAGAAGACATCCTAATGACAAATATCTCACATAAGCATTATGTAAATAAAACATCTTAATTTATCAATGTTACCTAACTAATTCAGCCACGACAATATCCATAGACAGAAACTCTCTGAGAGAAAAACAATACATTCAAAGAAGAATAGATCATTGAGAAGGTAGAGAGAGCAAAGGAAGGAGAGGGAGTGGAGTGAAGGAAAGAATGATTGAAGGGACAAAGACAGAAGCACCAGAGAGAGGAGGGGACAATATTATTGTCACGTCCGTAGTAATGAGTAGACCAAGGCGCAGCGTGAATAGAGTATCACATATTTTTAATAAACTGAAACTCACCAAAACAATAACATATAAATGACCCATGCCACTACTGGTGCACACTCAGGCAACACAATGTAGACAAGATCCCACAGACACAAATGAGGAAAGGGCTACCTATATATGATACCCAATCAGAGACAACGATAAACAGCTGTCTCTGATTGGGAACCATATCAGGCCAACATAGACATACAAAAAACCTAGATGACCCACCCTAGTCACTATCACACCCCAACCAACATAGAGAATAAGCAGCTTACTATGGTCAGGGCGTGACAATTATTCACATAGTTTTTGTTATTATTTAATCAGGTAAATCTAAAACAGTCAGTCTCTCTCTGTACCAGTGTCACTCAGTAGGTTACTTCCTCCCAATTGACTTCTGTTGATGAAAACTCAGCACTCCTCTTTCTCTTTGCACTGCAGTCAGTAGCTAATGGTCTTCTGTCTAGTACAGTGCCTTCAGAAAGTATTCACATTTTCTTCTGTTACAGTCTGAATATAAAATAATAATAACCCATCTACACACAATACACCATAATGACAAAATGAAAACATAATGACAAAGTGAAAACAACATTTTTAGAAATCTTAGCACATTTATTGAAAATAAAATACAGAAATATCTAATTTACACAAGTATTCACACAACTGGATCAATACATGCTAGAATCAACTTTGGCAGAGATTACAACTGTGACACCTTCTGGGATTTGCACACCTGGATTGTACAATATTACCACGTTATTCTTTAAAAAATTATTCAAGTATTATTCAAGCTCTGTCAAGTTGGTTGTTGATCATTGCTAGATAGCCATTTTCAATTCTTGCAATAGATTTTCAAGCCGATTTCAATGAAAACTGTAACTAGGCCATCTTGTTAAGCAACTCCAGTACATATTATATTTGGCCTTGTGGTTTAGGTTATTGTCCTGCTGAAAGGTGAATCTGTCTCCCAGTGTTGGATAGCAGACTGAACCAGGTTTTCTTCTAGGATTTTGCTTGTGCTTAGATTTATTCAGTTTAATTTTATCCTAGAAAAACATGATGCAACCACCACCATGCTTGAAAATATGAAGAGTGATACTCAGTGATGTGTTGCATTGGATTTGCCCCAAACATAACACTTTGTATTTAGGACATGAAGTTAATTTCTTTGCCACATTTTTTGCAGTTTTACTTTAGTGCCTTATTGCAAACAGGATGCATGTTTTAGAATACTTTTATTCTGTACAGGCTTCCTTCTGTTCACTCTGTCATTTAGATCAGTATTGTGGAGTAATTACAAAGTTGTTGGTCCATCCTCAGTTTTCTCCAATCACAGTCATTAACAGTTTTCTCCAATCACAGTCATTAACAGTTTTCTCCAATCACAGTCATTAACAGTTTTCTCCAATCATAGTCATTAAACTCTGATTTAAAGTCACCATTGGCCTCATGGTGAAATCCCTGAGCGGTTTCTGGCAACTGAGTTATGAAGGACGTCTGTATCTTTGTAGTGACTGGGTGTATTGATACACCATCCAAAGTGTAACTAATAACTTCTCCATGCTCAAAGGGATATTCAATATCTGTTATATATTTGTTTTATATATACCTATCTACCTTCTTTGCAAGTCATTGGAAAATCTCCCTGGTCTTTGTGGTTGAATCTGTTTAAAATGCTCTGCTCGACTGAGGAATCTTACAGATAACTGTATGTTTGGGGTGCAGAGATGAGCTAGTCATTAAAAAAAGTATGTTAAACACTGTTATTGCACACAGAGGGAGTCCATGCAACTTATTATGTGACTTGATAAGCACATTTTTACTCCTGAACTTATTTAGGCTTGCCATAAAAAAAGGAAGGAATATTTCAGTTTTTCATTTTTTCAAAAAATGTCTAAAACCATAATTACAATTTGATGTTACGGTGTGTTGTGTGTAGGCCAGAGATACAAAATCTCAATGTAATACATTTTAAATTCAGACTGTAACACAACAAAATGTATAAAAAGTCAAGTAGTGTGAATAATTTCTTTGACCCAACACCTCTATGTAATTTTATGGGCAAAGAATCTCGCAGGGTAGTGAATGTTAGTGTGCCAGTCCTTTAGCCATTCAGGGAGACCTGATGTGAATTAAACAAATGGCAACAATAGGTGAGCCAGACAGCAGCAATGTACATTGTCAAGAAAAAGTATGTGAACCCTTTGTAATTACCTGGATTTCTGCAATAATTGGTCATCAAATTTGATCTGATCTTCATCTAAGTCACAACAATAGACAAACATAGTGTGCTTAAACTAATAACACTCACATTATAGTATTGTCTATATTGAATACATAATTTAAACATTCACAGTGTATGTTGGAAAAAGTATGTAAACCCCTAGGCTAATGACTTCTCCAAAGGCTAATTGGAGTCAGGAGTCAGCTAACCTGGAGTCCCAATCAATGAGACGAGATTGGAGATGTTGGTTAGAGCTGCCTTGCCCTATAAAACACACTTACAAAACTTTAGTTTGCTATTCACAAGAAGCATTGCCTTATGTGAACCATGCCTTGAAGAAAAGAGATCTCAAAAGACCTAAGATTAAGAATAGTTGACTTGCATAAAGCTGGAAATGGTTACAAAAGTATCTCTAAAAGCCTTGATGTTCATCAGTCCACGGTAAGACAAATTGTCTATAAATGGAGAAAGTTCAGTACTTTTGCAACTCTCCCTAGGAGTGGCCATCCTGCAACGATGACTGCAAGAGCACAGTGCAGAATGCTCAATGAGGTTACGAAGAATCCTATAGTGTCAGCTAAAGACTTACAGAAGTCTCTAGAACATGCTAACATCTCTAAATCAAATAAAATACAATTTCATTTGTCACATACACATGGTTAGCAGATGTTAATGCGAGTGTAGCGAAATGCTTGTGCTTCTAGTTCCAACAATGCAGAAATAACCAACGAGTAATCTAACCTAACAATTCCACAACTACTACCTTATACACACAAGTGTAAAGGGATAAAGAATATGTACATAAAGATATATGAATGAGTGATGGTACAGAACGGCATAGGCAAGATGCAGTAGATGGTATAGAGTACAGTATATACATATGAGATGAGTAATGTAGGGTATATAAACATGAAGTGGCATAGTTTAAAGTGGCTAGTGATACATGTATTACATAAAGATGGCAAGATGCAGTAGATGATATTGAGTACAGTATATACATATACACATGAGATGAGTAATGTAGGGTATGTGAACATTATATTAAGTGGCATTGTTTAAAGTGGCTAGTGATACATTTTTTACATCAATTCCCATCCATTTCCATTATTAAAGTGGCTGGAGTTGAGTCAGTATGTTGGCAGCAGCCACTCAATTTTAGTGGTAGCTGTTTAACAGTCTGATGGCCTTGAGATAGAAGCTGTTTTTCAGTCTCTCGGTCCCTGCTTTGATGCAACTGTACTGACCTTGCCTTCTGGGTGATAGCGGGGTGAACAGGCAGTGGCTCGGGTGGTTGTTGTCCTTGATGATCTTTATGGCCTTCCTGTGACATCGCGTGGTGTTGGTGTCCTGGAGGGCAGGTAGTTTGTCCCCGGTGATGCATTGTGCAGACCTCACTACCCTCTGGAGAGCCTTACGGTTGTGGGCGGAGCAGTTGCCGTACCAGGCGCTGATACAGCCCGACAGGATGTACTCGATCATGCATCTGTAGAAGTTTGTGAGTGCTTTTGGTGAGAAGCTGAATTTCTTCAGCCTCCTGAGGTTGAAGAGGCGCTGCTGCGCCTTCTTCACAAAGCTGTCTGTGTGGGTGGACAAATTCAGTTTGTCCGTGATGTGTACACCGAGGAACTTAACTTACTACCCTCTCCACTACTGTCCCGTCGATGTGGATAGGGGGTTCTCCCTCTGCTGTTTCCTGAAGTCCACAATCTTCTCCTTTGTTTTGTTGACGTTGAGTGTGAGGTTATTTTCCTGACACCACACTCCAAGGGCCCTCACCTCCTCCCTGTAGGCCGTCTCGTCGTTGTTGGTAATCAAGCCTACCACTCTAGTGTCGTCCGGAAACTTGTTGATTGAGTTGGAGTTGTGCATGGCCACGCAGTCGTGGGTGAACAGGGAGCACAGGAGAGGGCTCAGAACGCACCCTTGTGGGGCCCCAGTGTTGAGGATCAGCGGGGTGGAGATGTTGTTACCTACCCTCACCACCTGGGGGCGGCCCGTCAGGAAGACCAGTACCCAGTTGCACAGGGCAGGGTCGAGACCCAGGGTCGATGAACAGCATTCTCACATAGGTATTCCTCTTGTCCAGATGGGATAGGGCAGTGTGCAGTGTGGTTGCGATTGTGTCGTCTGTGGACCTATTGGGGCGGTAAGCAAATTGGAGTGGGTCTAGGGTGTCAGGTAGGGTGGAGGTGATATGGTCTCTCAAAGCACTTCATGATGACGGAAGTGAGTGCTACGGGGCGGTTGTCGTTTAGCTCAGTTACCTTAGTTTTCTTGGGAACAGGAACAATGGTGGCCCTCTTGAAGCATGTGGGAACAGCAGACTGAGATAAGGATTGATTGAAAATGTCCGTAATCACACCAGCCAGCTCATCGGCTGCAGTGAAGGAGAGTCCGCAGGTTTTGGTAGCGGGCCGTGTCAGTGGCACTGTATTGTCCTCAAAGCGGGCAAAAAAGTTATTTAGTCTGTCTGGGAGCATGATCCTAGTCCACGACGGGGCTGGTTTTCTTTTTGTAATCCGTGAGTGACTGTAGACCCTGCCACATACCTCTTGTGTCTGAGCCATTGAATTGCGACTCTACTTTGTCTCTATACTGACGCTTAGCTTGTTTAATTGCCTTGCGGAGGGAATAGCTACCCTGTTTGTATTCGGTCATGTTTCCGGGCACCTTGTCCTGGTTAAAAGCAGTGGTTCACGCTTTCAGTTTCGTTGCTGTGGGTATAACATTGTCAATGCACTTTCTAATGAACTCGCTCTCCGAATCGGCGTATTCGTCAATGTTGTTGTTGGACGCAATGCGGAACATATCCCAATCCACGTGATCGAAGCAGTCTTGAAGCGTGGAATCAGATTGGTCGGACCAGCGTTGAACAGACCTGAACGCGGGAGCTTCTTGTTTTAGTCTCTGTCTGTTGGCTGGAAGCAACAAAATGGAGTCGTGGTCAGCTTTTCCGAAAGGAGGGCGGGGGAGGGTCGCGGAAGTTCGAATAACAATGATCCAGGGTTGACAAGTCTACGATATGTAAAACACTAAGAATGGTGTTCATGGGAGGACACCACGGAAGAAACAACTGCTGTCCAAAAAAATCCATTGCTGCACATCTGAGGTTTCCAAAGGTGCACCTGGATGCTCCACAGCGCTTCTTGCAAAAATATTCTGTGGACAGATCATTTTCCATTTGTTTTGTCTTTGTCTTACACACCTGGTTTCAATCCCCCAAATATTTGTCCATTATTTAACCCTCTGTTCCCCCATGTTTGTTTGTGAGTAATTGTTTGATATATTTCGGTCCGTTATGTGGGCTTAAAATACTTCATGTATTTTGATTATTTGAGTAAAATTACTTTTATTACTCATCTCTGCTGTCCTCAACCTGACTCCTCTGCACCAGCTACACACAGATGCCTTACAGCTATCATCCGTTGATAAATGAATTCCCAAGTTTATCAAGACATTTTGAAGTAGAATGTTAGGCCAATTGAAGCTCAATAGAAGTTGGGTGATGCAGCAGGATAACGACACTAAACACAGAAGTAAATCAACAACAGAATGGCTTCAACAGAAGAAAATACTGTGACGCACTAGGCATAGTGGGTGCGGAGTCAGGCGCAGGAGGCAGAAGGTACGGAATAATGATTTTATTCCGGCACAGAGAAAATCGTACACGCCAATACCGAGCGCACATAAACGATTGGCCCAAAACCAGGACTCAACTAGTCCGGAGGAAAAAACACAATGTAACACACTACCACACAATAAACAGAGAGGAAAATAACCGGCTTAAATAGCCCAACTAAAAACCTAAACAAGAAACAGGTGTATCCAATAAGACAAAACCAACAGAAAAGGGAAAAGGGATCGGTGGCAGCTAGTAGACCGGTGACGACGACCGCCGAGCGCCGCCCGAACAGGAAGAGGAGCCACCTTCGGTAGGAGTCATGACAGTACCCCCCGCTTGACGCGCGGCTCCCGCAGCGCGCCGACACCGGCCTCCAGGGCGACCCAGAGGGCGAGGCGCAGGGCGATCCGGATGGAGGCGATGGAAATCCCTCAACAGTGACGGATCCAAGATGTCCCCCACCGGTACCCAGCACCTCTCCTCCAGACCGTACCCCTCCCAGTCCACGAGGTACTGCAGGCCCCTCACCCGGCGTCTAGAGTCCAGAGCAGCACGTACTGTGTACGCCGGGGACCCCTCAATGTCCAGAGGGGGCGGATGGACCTCCGGCACCTCACCTTCTTGCAGGGGACCAGCTACCACCGGCCTGAGGAGAGACACATGAAACGAGGGGTTAATACGATAATAGGAAAGGATTTGTAATCTATAACACACCTTGTTTATCCTCCTCAGGACTTTGAAGGTTCCCACACACTGCGGCCCCAGCTTCCGGCAGGGCAAGCGGAGGGGCAGGTTTCGGGTCGAGAGCTAGACCCTGTCCCCCGGTGCAAACACAGGGGCCTCACTGCGGTGGCGGTCAGCGCTCCTCTTTTGCCATCCACCGGCTTGTTTGAGGGATTCCTGGACGGCCCTCCAGGTCTCTTTAGAGCGCTGCACCCTCTCCTCCACCACAGGAGCCTCGGTCTGACTCTAATGCCACGGTACCAGGACCGGCTGGTAGCCTAACACACATTGAAATGTGTGTCTCCCTAGACCCACTCCAATTTGCTTACCGCCCCAATAGGTCCACAGACGACGCAATCGCAACCGCACTGCACACTGCCCTATCCCATCTGGACAAGAGGAATACCTATGTGTATACTGTTCATCGACCCTGGGTCTCGACCCCGCCCTGTATAGATCAGGATATCATCGATATATACCACCACGCCCTGCCTGTGCAGGTCCCTGAGAATCTCGTCTACAAAGGATTGAAAGACGGCTGGAGCATTCTTTAACCCATACGGCATGACGAGGTACTCATAGTGGCCAGATGTGGTACTAAATGTGGTTTTCCACTCGTCTCCCTCCCAAATACTCACCTGATTATACGCGCTCCTGAGATCCAGTTTCGTGAAAAAACGCGCTCCGTGAAATGATTCCACCGCCGTAGCGATTAGAGGCAGCGGGTAACTAAACGCCACTGTGATGGAATTGAGACCTCGATAATCAATGCACGGACGCAGACCTCCCTCCTTATTCTTCACAAAAAAGAAACTTGAGGTGACGTGGAGGGCCGAATGTACCCCTGTCCCAGAGATTCCGTGACGTATGTCTCCATAGCCAACGTCTCCTCCTGTGACAATGGGTACACGTGACTCCTGGGAAGCGCAGCGTTTTCCTGGAGGTTTATCGCACAATCCCCCTGTCGATGAGGTGGTAATTTGGTCGGCCTCTTCTTACAGAAGGCGATAGCCAAATCGGCATACTCAGAGGGAATGCGCACAGTGGAAACCTTGTCTGGACTCTCCACCGACGTGGCACCGATGGAAACTCCTATACACCTACCTGAACACTCCTCTGACCACCCCTGGAGAGCCCCCTGTTTCCACGAAATCCTGGGATTGTGACTGGCCAGCCAGGGAACCCCCAGCACCGCTGGAAACGCAGGTGAATCGATAAGGAAGAGACTAATCTGTTCCCTATGATCCCCCTGCGTTACAATGTCCAGTGGAACCATGGCCTCCCTGAACAGCCCTGACCCTAATGGTCGGCTATCTAAGGAGTGCACGGGAAGGGGGCGATCTATCGGCACCAGCGGAATTCCCAGCTAACGGGTGAGTCCGCAGTCCATAAAGTTCCCAGCTGCGCCTGAATCGACTAGCGCCTTATGCTGGAGAGAAGGAGAAAATTCAAGGGAAAAAAATAATACAAACATGTGACCAACAGGGGGCTCTGGGTGAGTTTGATGCTGACTCACCTGGGGTGACCGAGAAGTGTTCTGCCTGCCCTCTCGACTCCCAGACGGGCTCCTCCAGCACCGGTCGGAAGTGTGTCCTCTCCTACCACAGTCGGTGCAGGAGGAGCCTCCCTCTCCGGTACCCCTCGAAGCGGCCCCCCCTAACTCCATAGGAATGGGAGCGGGAGGGCTAGGAGGTGGAACTGACAGGACCCTTTCTGAACGCCCGTGGGCAGCTAGTAGATTGTCCAGCCGGATTGACATGTCTATGAGTTCGTCGAGGGAGACAGTGGGCTGCCGACAAGCTAGCTCCATGCGGAAGTCCTCCCGCAGGCTGCACCGGTAGTGGTCCATCAGCGCCCTGTCATTCCACCCGGCCCCAGCGGCCAAGGTCCGGAACTACAAAGCAAAGTTTTGCGCGCTCCTCGTCTAATGCCTAAGGTGGAATAGCCCCTCACCCGCCGCTCGGCCCTCCGGAGGGTGGTCGAACACGGCCCGGAAACGACAGGTGAACTCTGGATAGTGATCCTTCGCCAAGTCTAGACCATTCCAGACAGCGTTGGCCCACTCCAGGGCTCAGCCCATCAGGCAGGAGACGAGGACGCTCACACTCTCCTCGCTCGAGGGAGTCGGCCTCACGGTAGCCAGGTACAACTCGAGCTGGAGTAAAAACCCCTGGCACCCAGCCGCCACTCCATCGTACTCCCTCGGGGGTGCAAGACGAAGTGCGCTGGAGCAGGACGCCGCCGGAGGAGGAGCTGGAGGTGAGGTGGGGAGACCAATCCTCTCCCATCGGTCCATTTTCTCCATCATCTGGTCCATCGCCGACCCAATCCGATGGAGGATGGTCGTATGATGGAGGACGCGGTCCTCCATCGATGGAAGGGGGGTGGCCGCTGCTCCTGCTGACTCCAATCTTTGGTGCAGGCTTCTGTGACGCACTAGGCGTAGTGGGTGCGGAGTCAGGCGCAGGAGGCAGAAGTTACGGAATAATGCTTTTATTCCGGCACAGAGAAAATCGTACACGCCAATACCGGGCGCACAGTAGACCGGTGATGACGACCGCCGAGCGCCGCCCGAACAGGAAGAGGAGCCACCTTCGGTAGGAGTCATGACAAATACGCCTTCTGGAGTGGCCCAGTCATAGTCCTGATCTCAACCCAATTGAGATGCTGTGGCATGACCTCAAGAGAGCAGTTCACACCAAACATCCTAAGAATATTGCTGAGCTGAAACAGTTTTTTAAAGATGAATGGTCCAAAATTCCTCCTGACTGTTGTGCAGGTCTGAACTACAGAAAACGTTTGGTTGAGGTTATTGATGCCAAAGAGGATCAACCAGCTATTAAATCCATGGGTTAACATACTTTTCCCACCCTGCACTGTGAATGTTTACACGGTGTGTTCAATAAAGACATGAAAATGTATAACTGTGTGTTATTAGTTTAAGTAGACTGTGTTTGTCTATTGTTGTGACCGAGTAATTTTACTCCTCTCCCCTGTAACTATTCCCCAGGTCGTTGCTGTAAATGAGAATGTGTTCTCATTCAACTTACCTGGTAAAATGACGGTAAAATAAATAAAAAGATGAAGATCAGATCAAATTTTATGACCAGTTTATGCAGAAATCCAGGTATTTCCTAAGGGTTCACATACTTTTTCTTGTCACTGTAACTTAAGTCCACATGAGTGACAGTAGAAATCCAGGTTGAATGTGAAATAAGTGTTGGCAATTAGGCTACCAATTACTTGAACTAGATCCACTGTGGGAGCTGCAGGTAACCGGCAAAATAAAGGAAACACTTGAGTAAATGAGGGATACAAAATATATTGAAAGCAGGTGCTTCCACACAGATGTGGTTCATGAGTTAATTAAGCAATAAACATTGCATAATACTTAGGATCATGAATTAAAATGCCAAGTTACGCATTATTTCGTCAACCATGGCTAGAAGAAGAGATCTCAGTGACTTTGAAAGAGGGGGTCTCAAAGGAGGGGGTTTAAATGGTGTGTGTGTGTGTATGGGTCTCAGTCATCAGATCTCATCCAAATGGAATACTTATGGGAGATTCTGGACCGGCACCTATGACGGCGTTTTCCATCATCATCAACAAAACACCAAATTATGGATTTTCTCACAGAATAATGGTGACACACCCCTCCAATAGAGTTCCAGACACTTGTAGAATCTAAGCCAAGGTGCATTAAAGCTGTTCTTGCAGTTCTGGCTCAACGCCCTATTATGACGCTTTATGTTAGTGTTTCCTTTATTTTGGCAGTTACCGTACCTGTACCTTGCATCCAGCCTTATTTTATGGACTATAGTTAACAATAACATTTTAAAACAGCTCGGCCAGCTCTAGGAAGAGTCTTGGTGGTGCGAAACTTCTTCCATTTAAGAATGATGGAGGCCACTGTGTTTTTGGGGACCTTCAATGCTGCATAACTTTTTGGGGACCCTTCCCCAGATCTGTGAGTCGACACAATCCGGTCTCGGAGCTCTACGGACAATTGCTTCGACCTCATGGCTTGGTTTTTGCTCTGACATGCACTGTCAACTTTGGGACCTTATATAGACAGGTCTGTGCCCTTCCAAATAATGCCAATCAATTGAATTTACCACAGGTGAACTCCAATCAAGTCGTAGAAACATCTCAAGGATGATCAATGGAAACAGGGTACTCCTGAGCTCAAATTTGAGTCTCATATGTAAATAAGGTATTTCTGTTTTTTGTTTTTTTACAATTGCAAAAACCTGTTTTCTCTTTGTCATTATGGGTTATTGTGTGTAGACATTTTTATTTTAATACATTTTAAAATAAGGCTGTAACGTAACAAAACGTGGAAACGTCAAGGGGTCTGAATACTTTCCGAATGCACTTTATTGTATAAAATAAATACAAATACATTGGGCAGCACGTGTAAACACAGCCATAGAGCAGCCTACATACATGTATCTGCTTTTTGTTGTTGTTGGTACCATGTGTATTTGAGAGCAAGCGTTTTCTTAATCTGTCTCTTGGAGCTTGTGTGAGAGAGGGAAATCTAGTGTCTATAGTATATAGGTGTATAGGTTCCCTATGCCTGCCCTTAAGACAGATGGACCTTCTAAGACATCTGCACGGTGTGACTTCCCCTTCCCTTCCCACTGAGGAAGGGTGAAGTGTATAGACGGTTAGGTTTGTAAAACCACCATCACATGCAGATGTACTACTACTGGCATGTTGTTAGATATTTTTAACCTGAGCAGAAGCAGACAGGTCATTTCAGTAATAGTGAGAAAGGAAGTCGAACTACTGATGAAAAAACAACATATAAATCATATGAATAAATCCTGAATAAGATAAGGTCAATAGTCGAACGACAGACACAGTTTGTCCCAACAAAAGGAGCCTTTATTGGTGGATGTTGAATGTAAATGTACAGTATGTACATCGCTTGAGTGAACCACAACAGGGGAAACCCTTATGACAATCAGAGCAGAACATCTGAAGAGAGAAATACCATCTAACCCTTGACCCTCGGATCAAGTTCCATCTTATGCACATCAAGACAAGAGAGAGGAAGGAAGGGCGGACACTGGTAAGAACATAAGAAGATCCACTTACACTGTGTGATCACACAATAATGTATGATAATGGGAGATGATGTGCTTGATAAGGGAAAGCAGCACGAGAAGCCTAGCAGGCAAACAGATGGTGACAGTTTTGCTTACACTGAACTGTGCTGGGGTCAGAACACAATCATGGTTACATTACTGTGGAGCCAGCACGAGATATGGGTTGGAATATGTACCTCACTGCAGGGATAGGATATGCTACTGTACTCAAAATGTTACCTTTGTACACACTGATACATCGAGACGATTGAAATACTGAACATTTTCCCAGAAAACTGCCCTTTACTTCCTCATGCTAGCTAGCAGTAGCCACGGCAGCAATTTTGGAATGTCAGTGTCAGCCAACTCTTTTGTTGTTCAACGCGATGTGCCATTCCATAATGGCTCCTGTGGCTACTGCTAGCTAGCATGAGGCCGAAAGGGCAATTTTCCAGGAAAACAAGCAGTATTTCAATCTTCTCAATGGAGCAGTGTGGATAAAGGTCAAATTTGGAGTACAGTGCCATATCCCTCCCTGCATTGAGGTACGTTTTCCGAACCATATCTCATGCCGGCTCCACGGTGTTTTAATGTAACCATGATTGGTTCCGACCTCTGTGCAGCTCAGTGTATACAAGCGGAACGGTAGTATCGGTATCTTTTGGCAAGCAACAGTCATGTAGTGGAGTGAAACAAAGTCTCAGTTGAGAGCAGCTTTTCACAATCCTCTTACTGCTCTCCTACCACCTGCCACTCACACCGACACTAATCACTCCACGGCTGCTCAGGCCGCTAAAGACACACACACACTCCTTCTCTAGGGGTGATCGTTGAAGAATCTAGCTAGTGCACTCAAGTTGTCTATTGGCTATCTCTCTCTATCAGACCCCCCCCCCCCCCTCCATCCCGCCTCTCTCTTTGAGTGAGGTGATATGCTTCTGAGAAGACGTGAGATGAATGAATGAAGAAAATCTGGATTTATTTACATGAGCTGCAGATCCGTCGGGAGCCACCGTGTTGGGGCCCAACGTGATAATCAATCTCAACATGGACTCCTCTATACTCCCTCACCGTCTCCTCCCCTCTGTCAGTCTCTCTGTCTCCCTCTTTCAATCTCTTCATGCTGTCAATATCATTTTGTATCTCATTGCCTATTCTGCTCAAATCTGTCAACTTCACTTCTGTCTCCTAATGCATTCGTCACCAAGGCAATTGAATATTGGGCTGCGGCTTGGTCGCTCTACAACCATGCAGGACTGCTCTTACAGGTTTATTCTTATATTTTCCATGAAATAGGATAGAAACCTTTGTTATGGTCAGATGATTCTAAGACAAACTGCTTCCGGACAGCAAGCCCCTGTCTGTGATTTGCACCCTATTCCCTTTATAGTGCCCTACTTTTGACCAGGGCACATTAGGCTCTCGTCAAAAGTAGTGCACTATGAAGGGACTAAGGTGCCATTTGAAACCTACCCTTACTTACAGATACAGTACATGGCCCATGAGTCACTCCTTTTCAGACGGGTCTACAGAGATGTGGACAGCCAGACTCTGGCCAGGCCCATGCAGATAGACTGGAGTCTAATACGCACAGACTGTCCTCTACTCTCCTTTTACAGACAGACAACAAAGGTCCAGTCCAAACACAAATATGCTTCATCTGACACGAGGTGCTTCGCTCACTGCTCCCTTTCCTCTCCCTCTTCTCTCCTCTCCTCTGTCTGGTGAGGGCTCCACTGAAGGTCAGGAATGGCAATGAGGTAGAGACCGGACCGTGCTGCTCCCAGAGCTAACTTGCCTGTGATGTTTTAGTGATTCCCAAACATTATTTAGCTAAAGGCGCTGTTTCTCTCCTAAGGTACGCAGGTTTGCTTTCGATTTATTCGTTATGAATTGATGTTTAAACTTGATCTAAATTGAAACATTGTTAGACTATTTGTGTGAAGCCATAATAAATACTACAGGATACACTATTCCTGCCAAACTGATGGTGAATTAAAATGGTAGCTACAATAAAAGGTTACATTTATTTATAACATTAACACAATATTGAGCTGTACCTTGAAAACAACGAACAATATAGTTACACTTTAAAAGGCAAACAAACTCCAATAAACATCTGATAATGTAGATCAGAGATAGTGGTTGAGTGTAAAATAATACTGACTTTGTAAATACCTTTGATTGTTTTACTAATGAATCCTGCAAAATTTTTTATTGATAATACTGTAATAAGTACTGTTCACAATGCTGACATAATAACTCCCAACAAGAGTAAGATATACACATGAAACACATGTCTGAAATAACACATAATAACACATAATAACACATAATAACACATATGAAAGCATGAAATATCAAAGTGATGCTTTAATACAGTGCAACATTCAGTGCAACATTTAGAATCCTCCCCCAGCCACTAAAAAATGTACTGCAAGAGGGTTCTCGATATTTGGGATATAGTTGCTGATAGTAGCCAGAGGAGGAGACTCCGCTAGAGGCAGTAATGTGGCACTGGCCTGTGATACATGTTGTGTTGTAACAGAGATCTCCCTCCATGGATGCTGTCTACTGGGCTAATAGTTCAGTCAGTGTAGTTGTCAGACAAATTATCAGAAATGTTCAACAGTGCCTCAGAGAAGTCAACCGCCTGACAAGAGAAATCCATTTGATAGATTAATGCAATAGAGATCAAAGTTGCATCGTGCCATTTCTCCCTCCGACAGCTTGTAAAACCCCATCACAGCAGCTGTAATAGTTGAATATTGTCAACCGCTTTCATGGGATGTCTAGCTTGACAGTTACATTCAAAACAAAATGTACAACAGAGATCAACACAGACCTCACAAGCCAAGCCATGTATAGTAGCAAACAAGCAAGTGTTTGTAACATTACAGTAGGAAGTGAACTGGTATGATTGACAATTACATTTCAAAGAAACAACAATGTTATACTGTACATAAAGAGCATCCCAAACATGTACAACTATGTACAAAGAGGTCCACACAAGATATGAACTGCTCATTCAGCACTGTATCAGAGAGCACTGTATCAGAGAGCACTGTATCAGAGAGCACTGTGTGTGCGTCCCATGGCTACCTATTCCATGTGGGGAATAGGGTTCCATTTGGAACGCAACTGTAACTGTGGTATACTATAAGCTGTGTGTGAGCTGCTGTCTAGCAGTACAGCTGGGACCATCAAAGCAGTAACCACTCAGGTCACTTTAGCAGAGATAAGCACATCTCATGGTGCGCTGCAGCAGCCAGGGTCCATCATGTAGATGGTAGACTCCTACATATAGGTAAGTGAAAAACACATCACACACACACATGCACACACTTACACACACTTACACACACTTACAACCATCTTTTTTTTTGTTTTTACCTAACTGGGCATCACGTCTTAATGAATACAAACACTACCTCTGCAACAGACACACCATTTTAGAATGACTCTTACGACAAAAGAGATATCTTCTCTTTTTACCCTGTGTCTTTGCCTGTGTGCTTCTCTTTATGTGTATGTGCAGTTGTTCTGTCTCTCTCTCTGTTCCGTCTCGCTCTCTTTTCTTGTGGGTAATTAGTGTGATTGAGGAGTGATGGCACTGATGAGGACATTCACCCAGTTGAGTAGTCAGCCTGGCGCCAGCTCTCTCAGGAACAAGGCAAACTTATTGTCTCCATCACTACAGTGATCAAAACCAACACTGCTTTCTTAAACAACCTACCATCCAACCTGGAACATTGTCAATTAACAGATGGGTTTTGAATGCGGTTGATTACGCATTCAGTTGCCTGTCTTTGACAAAATCCCCACTTGAACCTGCCATCTGATATGGAAAAACATTCTGCAGCATTTTGAAACTGAGTGTTTGGTCTATTTTTGGTTTTAGTATTCAGTCCGTATGTTGTCTGACTAACTGTAAGAGAGCAATGCCTTTTTAGCTAGACTAGTGTCTGTGCCTGGGAGAGCTTGTTTGCAGAGCCTGCCTGGTTCCCCATGGTAAATTAATCAGTTGCAAGGCGTGTTTCATTTAGTTGCTGTCTACAGGAGTAATGGAATGTCTGGTGTATCCTGGCCTCTGTTTTACAGATTACTGGGCCCACTGAGACATGTAACTGTCAACACGCACATGCACACACACGCACAAACTCACACACACACGCACGCACACACGCACACACACGCACGCACACGCACACACACACAAATCATCCCATTAAAATGTAAATCATTGGGTGCGTAGAATATCTACTTATCCCATTATAATTAGATAACTATTCTTTCTGCACTGTCACTCCTCAGTTACTGTCTCCGGTAGATATATTAGATATAGTAGATTATATTGTAGATTATATAGTGAATACAAATATAAACGCAAAATACAACAATTTGTACGATTTTACTGAGTTACAGTTCATATATGAGAAAATCAGTCAATTGAAATAAAACCATTAGGCCCTAATCTATGGATTTCACATGACTGGAAATACAGATATGCATCTGTTGGTCACAGATACAGTACCTTGAAAAAAAAGGAGCCCCACAATGGGCCTCAGCATTTCGTCACAGTATTTCTGTGCATTCAAATTGCCATCGCCATTGTTCACAATGTTGACATCAGCAAACCGCTCACCTACACAAAGCCATACACGTGGTGGACGTAATGGCAAATTCTCTAAAACAATGTTGGAGGCAGCTTATGGTAGAGAAATGAACATTCAATTCTCTGGTGGACATTCCTGCATGCTCCCTCAAAACTTGAGACATCTGTGGCATTGTGTTGTGTGATAAAACTGCACATTTTAGAGTGGCCTTTTATTGTCCCTAGCACAAGGGGCACCTGTATAGTGATCATGCTGTTTAATCAGCTTCTTGATATGTCACACCTGTCAGGTGGATGGATTATCTTGGCACAGGAGAAATGCTCACTAACAGGGATGTCAATGCACTTGTGCACAAAGTTCGAGAGAAATAAGCTTTTTGTGAGTATGGAATATTTCTGGGATCTTTTATTTCAGCTCATGAAACATGGGACCAACACTTTACATGATGTGTTTATATTTTTGTTCGGTGTATATTCCACACTACCAATAAACTCACTCTTACAAGGCCCAGAGATGTGAAGTAACAGGTGTTACTTGCCCCTCTGTTACCCCTCCTGTCCCCTCTGCCCTCTAGATCATGCTGCCCCTCTGTTACCCCTCCTGTCCCCTCTGCCCTCTAGATCATGTTGCCCCTCTGTTACCCCTCCTGTCCTCTCTGTCCTCTAGATCATGTTGCCCCTCTGTTACCCCTCCTGTCCTCTCTGTCCTCTAGATCATGTTGACCCTCTGTTACCCCTCCTGTCCCCTCTGCCCTCTAGATCATGTTGCCCCTCTGTTACCCCTCATGTCCTCTCTGTCCTCTAGATCATGTTGACCCTCTGTTACCCCTCCTGTCCCCTCTGCCCTCTAGATCATGTTGCCCCTCTGTTAACCCTCCTGTTCTCTCTGTCCTCTAGATCATGTTGACCCTCTGTTACCCCTCCTGTCCCCTCTGCCCTCTAGATCAGGTTGCCCCTCTGTTACCCCTCCTGTCCCCTCTGCCCTCTAGATCATGTTGCCCCTCTGTTACCCCTCCTGTCCTCTCTGTCCTCTAGATCATGTTGACCCTCTGTTACCCCTCCTGTCCCCTCTGCCCTCTAGATCATGTTGGCCCTCTGTTACCCCTCCTGTCCTCTCTGTCCTCTAGATCATGTTGGCCCTCTGTTACCCCTCCTGTCCTCTCTGTCCTCTAGATCATGTTGACCCTCTGTTACCCCTCCTGTCCTCGCTGTCCTCTAGATCATGTTGACCCTCTGTTACCCCTCCTGTCCCCTCTGCCCTCTAGATCATGTTGACCCTCTGTTACCCCTCCTGTCCTCTCTGTCCTCTAGATCATGTTGCCCCTCTGTTACCCCTCCTGTCCTCTCTGTCCTCTAGATCATGTTGACCCTCTGTTACCCCTCCTGTCCTCTCTGTCCTCTAGATCATGTTGACCCTCTGTTACCCCTCCTGTCCCCTCTGCCCTCTAGATCATGTTGACCCTCTGTTACCCCTCCTGTCCTCTCTGTCCTCTAGATCATGTTGACCTAGTGTGAACAGGCTGAAACTCCACATCAAACCTGCCGGAGATCTGAGATGACTACAGTGCTCATTTTACTCTGGTCAAAGTGTGTGTGGGGGTGTGCATGTGCATGCATGTGCATGTGTGTGTTGGAGGGCGAGTGTGCCTCTGTCTGATGTGAGAACAACTGTGGGTGTCAGTGTGTCTATTTGAGAATGTGTGATTGTGTGGGGATGTGTGTGCTGAACATCATACAATGTGTCAATTTGGGGTTTCAGATGGCAGGGTAGACAGGAACTGCTGTGACACATCAAGAATCATTATACACAGCTAAAATAGCTCCTTCCTGCTGGACTCACACATGCCAAATGACACCCTATTCCCTATTTAGTGTACTACTTTTGAACAGGATCCATAGGACTCTGGTCAAAAGTAGCGCACTATAAAGGGAATAGGGTTCCATTTGAGACCCAGAGGTCTCATAAAGAGAGCATGGCCTCTAAGCTGCCTCCCTTCCTCTCATATCTGCATTATGCTAAGTATCCAGGCACATCTTCCCATCGCTAGTTACAAGAACTAACATCATCCCCGAAAACACAATCCATCTAGCCTTTACTGTCAATAAGAGCATGCTGTATAAGAGGAAGTCCTCACAGTGCAGTTTCTCTGCCTCTGTAATCACACCACTTTTCTCTCCTGTTGTCTTGTACACAGCTGACTATCACTGTTCAGGTTAGGGTCTGTTTGTTCAGCTCTATCCCACATTATTCCACGGAAGTCTACATGCTGACAGGACACCAGCTAAACACACCTCAGCCACAATAATCTGTTTCCAAGTGTGTGTCCTATGGAGTGTGGGCTTGTTAACCCTGGGTTCCACTATAGGGGCTGAGGAGATGCTACAGGAATGGCAGGCTTATCATATGTTTCTGACAAGCTGAGAAAACCACTATACTGTGAGGACTGACTGTGCTTCCAGCACGGGGGCGGCAATCAAACATTAATGCACCATTCAGAAGTACGGGTGGTAATATGAACTCATGTGTTCACACACTGTGTGTGTGTGGTGAGTGGGTCCTTAGAAGCAAATGTCAATTGCTAGATAAGTATTGGATACATTCTGATAGTTGAAGGTGTGTGGATAGTGTGAATGTTATCGGGTTCAGTTAGTGCTGTGTCCTGTATTAACCTTGTACTGTATTGACCCAATCTTATCCTGTATTGACCCAATCTTATCCTGTATTGACCCAGTCTTATCCTGTATTGACCCAGTCTTATCCTGTATTGACCCAGTCCTGTCCCGTATTGACCCAGTCTTGTTACCCAGTCATGAACCCAGCCCTTACAGTATCTCTCTGGGCTATAGCAGGTACCAGGCAGTGTGCCCTAGATATGCCTCATTGCCTTAGTAAACCAAGGACCACTGGATAAGTGCACTGCCCTCTGAAGGGGAACCAACCAAGCCTCAGCCACAGGTGGTAGACTTGATGCCCAACTTTAAAAAAAAGGACATTATGTAAATGGTCAAAGACAAACATGGATGGAATATATGTGCACACGCATGCATGCACACACATACACAAACACAGCCCCCATGGGCAGGTATAGTGAGATAGAGTGTTTAGCGGTGCCTGATTCTCCTTTCCCCTCTCTACTCAGGCAGGTTGTTGCTAGAGTAGAAGCTGGAGGTCTCCGACACATTCTTGGAGACACTGCGGGACGAGGAGCCGTTAGAGGTCAGGTCCAGAGAGGAGCACCTGGGTGCCGCTACTGCACACAACCCCCCTCCCCCTCCGCTAACCCCCTGCACCTCGGACCCACACCCGGCCACAGATAGGGCCCCAAACCTGAGAGGCTCCAGGTCGTCGGCCACATGCATCACGGAGGACACGTTGGTCTCCATGCGGCTGGCCTTGTACATGCTGGCCTGGGTCTGCAGGTAACGTGTGGACTTGAGCTCCAGACCCTCGTAGGAGCCGGTGGGGACACAGGGACAGCAGCTGAAGGCCTGCTTGAAGCCAGCTCGGAACCTAGGGAAGGACAGAGAGACATACAATACATACAGACAGACAAACGGATAGATAACATAGGACATGCAGACAGACAGACACAGAGACAGAGACAGAGACAGAGACAGAGACAGAGACAGAGACAGAGACAGAGACAGAGACAGAGACAGAGAGACAGAGAGACAGAGACAGAGACAGAGACAGAGACAGAGACAGAGACAGACAGACAGACAGACAGACAGACAGACAGACAGACAGACAGACAGACAGACAGACAGACAGACAGACAGACAGACAGACAGACAGGAGAGATGTTCAAAAAAGGGAAAGTAAAATGGCTGAAGACAGACGAAGAGGCAAGAATTTGTTGCAAAATGAGAGGCAGATGTGGTTATGAATTTTAAAACTTCAAATGGATATTGCTGTGGAGAGAAGAGCACTGTATAATGATTCATGACTTAGACCCTAACAGTTCTCTAGCAGTGCAACTAACTCTCACATTTTAATTTGGTCTTGTAACGACACTCAGAGTATGAAATAGGCATCTTTCAGAGACATATTTCAAAGACTTTTCAGACTTTTTTTCGGACACCAGCTTGTTATTCTGAAAACCAATTGAAAGTTGGCTCTTCATAAAACTTTACCACCACAGTGAATTATTCTGTGTTCGTAACCAAGTCGGAAGTGGGAATTTACCACCATAAAGTTTTGGACTCTAGATGGATAAAACCCATTTTGGCATGGACATTGCCTTTGAGGGCTTACATAATTTAAAAATAGTTAACTGGGTGGGCCTTCATTTGGGTGAAGGAAGGATCACATGATTCCATCTGGGTCATCAGCCAATTAATTATGCTCGTGAGCAAACATTCCATAACAGTTGTTGGTAGTACATCGGCAACCTGGCCTTTAAACCTGTTCAAACAACACACTCTAGCTGGCGGTATGCACCCTTTCAGTTTGTTTGCCAACTCATATAGGTAGTACAAAAATGTAATTGACTACTTCAAAAGGAAGATGGCCTCAATGGTGCCGCATATGCGCTCACAGATACCATAATGGGACATGTATAAAGTTGATATTGCTATCCTTCTATATGTTTACAACATACCACTGTGAAAAATCTATTGAACTGCCCTCTAACTGTCACGCCCTGATATGTTTCACCTGTCCTTGTGCTGGTCTCCACCCCCCTCCAGGTGTCACCCATCTTCCCAATTATCCCCTGGGTACTTATACCTGTCTGTGCCAGTTCAATTTGTTTGTTCATACCTACCAGCGTTTTTCCCTTGCGCCTGTCTGTGCTTTAGTGCCTGTTTTCTAGTTTCCCGGTTTTGACCATTCCTGCCTGCCCTGAGCCTGCCTGTCATCCTGTACCTTTGCCCCACTACTCTGGATTACTGACCTCTGCCTGTCCTGACCCTGAGCCCGCCTGCTGTTCCGGTGCCTTATACCCAATCTGGATTATATACCCCTGCCAGCCTTGACCTGTCGTTTGCATGCCCCTGTTTAAAGAATGAACTTTAATTTCTTCAACACTGTCTGCACCTGGGTCATACCGTAAAACATGATACTAACTGGTAATTACTAGTGAGAAACCTCTCATTCCTCCTTGAGCTCTGACTTCTCCAAAATGGTGATCTCTGACGTCACCTACTAAGGAAATTACCTTGATTTCAACATTTTCAGTATTTAACTATGAAACAGTATTTTTAAAAAGCTATTTATTAATATAGTTTTTGAAGACCATCATTTCTTTACGAGCCTGATAGCTGTACTTTTAGTTTATGGTTTACACAGCTTGTTGACACAGACTGGGTCAATACAGGACAGTTTCCTGCTAGTAATTACCAGTTGGAGGGCTGTTCAATTGTATTTTTTCCAGTCATATGTGATAAACATATAGAATGATAGAGATCATCTTTATATATGTTCCATTATGGTGTCTGTGAGCGCATCTCCATTTTGAAGTAGTCCATTTTCTTCTACTTCTATTAATTGGCAAACTAAAAGGGTACATACTGCCTGCCATCTAGAGTGTATTGTTTGAACATGTATAAAGCCATGGTTGGTGATTTCCTGCTACCTACAATTATGGAATGTTTGCTCACAAGTAGAATTTATTGGCGGATCCCTCCTGATGAACCGGATGGAATCATCCCACCCAGCTGACTACTTTAAAATGGTGAAGCACTCAATGACTGTGTCCATACCATCTAACTCTATGGTGGTAAATTCACACTTCCCACTTGGTTACAAATGCAATATTAGACATCTGTCTTTCCAAAACAATTTTTAAATCATTAAAAAAGTAACTCATAGAGGTTTTACTATTATGTTTTACTATTATTATGCCCTACCCAGGATGTCAACAAGTCATATGAGAGCAAGTGGTTGTTTTTCATGCAGGAATTCAAATAAGTATTTTTCATTTTGCCTTCACCACAGTGGTAAAAGTTATGAATAATACGTGCTGAACAGTCCATAACTTTAAAATAATGCAATGAATAATCTATGTACATAATAAAGACAGGTGTTAAAGAGAATGATAAACAATTGTGTGTGTTTGTGTGTGTGTGTTCGTGTGTAGTGTGTGTGCCAGTGTGTAGGGTAGTGTAGTGTTACCTACCTGTCGTTGAGACAGCAGTAGATGATAGGGTTGTACATGGTGGAGCTCATGGCCAGCCACATGACAGCCAGGTACACCTGTTGGATGTAGAGCGTCTCAAACAGGAGGGGGAAGAACAGGTGGAGCAGGAAGTACACGTGGTAGGGCAGCCAGCAGAGAGAAAACGTACACACAACCACGATCATCATCTTCACCACCTAACACAGACAGACACAGATACCACAAAGGGTGGGCCTCAATTAATCCATTCCACAGATATTCTATTTAATTAGTTCTAAATGTAATTCAGTCATTCAGAAAGGGGACAAGACAGCAGAAAGAAAGTGGAAGATGGTGTATGTTAGAGCAATAAGAAACAATCAGACATGTAGCTGTCCGTTGGGGAATGATGAGAGGAGTAGAGAGAGCTTGAAGCTCAGGGTGTCATTGTGTTTATTTCATGAGTCATGGAGGAAGAAGTAAACATTGACCAACTTTCAACTCCTCCCTCTGTTTCTCTGACTTGATGCAGCAGAGTTGTTTAGGATGCGTTCCAAATGGAACCATGTTCCTTTTCTAGTGCTATTCCAGGAATTATTCCTGGAAGCATTCCTGGAAGCAGGTATTCCTGGAAGCAAATTATTTACAAACATGACATGAGAATGTGTACATTTCTGAGGAAATTTCTATTTTAAAGTGTCTTTTAGTTCATTGATTGCCCTTCATGTTACGGCTCTCTTCTATCTCCTCCTCTGACGAAGAGGTAGAACAAGGATCGGACCAAAATGCAGTGTGATGATGATTCATGATATATTTTAATGAAGGAAAACCTATACATACAGAAACTACAAAACTAACGAAATGAAATAATGAAAACCGAAACAGCCCTATCTGGTGCAAACACAAAGACAGGAACAATCACCCACAAAAACACTCACAGAATATGGCTGCCTAAATATGGTTCCCAATCAGAGACAACGATAATCACCTGACTCTGATTGAGAACCGCCTCAGGCAGCCATAGACTACGTAGACACCCCACAAAACCCCTAAGACAAAAACACACCACAATAACCCATGTCACACCCTGGCCTGACCAAATAATTAAAGAAAACACAAAATACTAAGACCAAGGCGTGACACTTCATGATTCTTCTTAAGGCTAGCTAGCGGGACACCTGTTGACAACATCCGGTGAAATTGGAGGGAGCACAATTCAAATAAATAACCGTCATATTAAACATTTATGAACATACAAGTATCTTATATTGTTTAAAAGCTTAAATTATTGTTAATCTAACTGCATTGTCCGATTTACAATAGGCTTTATAGCGAAAGCATACCATGCGATTGTTTGAGGACGGCGCCTAACATCAACATATTTTTCAACCAGCACAGGCTTCATAAAATCACAAATAGCAATTAAATAAACCACTTACTTTTGAAAATCTTCCTCTGTTTGCAATTCCAAGGGTCCCAGCTACAACATGAATGGTCTTTTTGTTAGATAAAATCCTTCTTTATATCCCAGAAAAGTCTGCATAGTTGGCGCCATCAATTTCAGTAATCCACTCATTCAAAATGCAGACAAAGGAGTCCAAATAGTTACCGCTAAACTTTGTTCAAACAAGTCAAACTATATTTCTATGTAATCCTCAGGTATCCTGAACTGTAAATAAACTACAATATTTCATACAGAAAGAAGTATGTTCAATAGAAAAGTAAAATCGTCACACAGCGACAGACGGATTTTCCACTGGGACCAGGCTCGTGTTGGAAGAAACAAGCCAGAAACCTTTAAACAAGACTCTTGACATCTAGTGGAAGCCTTAGGAATTGCAATCTGGGAGCTAGAATTGCATAGGACATATAGCTTTCCATTATAAGAGCCTGGGACCTAAAAAAAAAAAACATTCCGGTTTGGATTTTCGCCTACCATATCAATTGTGTTATAGTCTCATGCATTATTTTATATTTCTACAAACTTGTGTTTGTAGAAAGTGTTTTCTATCCAATGCTACCAATTATATGCATATCCTGGCCTCCAGGCCTGAGTAACATGCAGTTTACTTTGGGCACGTCAGTCAGGCGGAAATTCAGGAAAATAGACCCTAGCTCTTAACCAAACATATCTGCTAACTATGTGTCTATAATGAATGGCTCAGTCGGAGAGAGCTCTAGCATGCGGTACACATGCTAGACTTAGAAGTCAAAGTAGAAGTCCAAGTTAAAGTGGGAGATAAACATAGAGGCATAGAGCTAGCCCCATAAACCCAAGATACTGATACTACAAAATTCCCTAGGGTCTCATTGATGTACAGTTGCTGGCAGAGCATGTAAACCATAGGATACATGTGTTCTATGATGTAAACCCATGCAAGGTTAATCAAATCAAATCTTATTGGTCACATACACATGGTTAGCAGATGTTATTGCAAGTGTAGTGAAATGCTTGTGCTTCTAGTTCCGACAGTGCAGCAATATCTAACTGCAGCCAACGTGAGTAGAACATTTAAACGTGTTAACCTCATAAGGCTGCCGGCCCAGAAGGCATCCCAAGCCGCGTCCTCAGAGCATGCGCAGACCAGTTGGCTGGTGTGTTTACAGACAGATTCAATCAATCACTATCCCAGTCTATTGTTCGCACAAGAGGTTCACCACTGTTCCTGTTCCCAAGAAAGCTAAGGTAAATGGCTGTGATGGCTGTCTAACAGTCTGATGGCCTTGAGATAGAAGCTGTGTGTGGCCCCAGTGTTGCGGATCAGCGAAGTGGAGATGTTGTTTCCTACCTTCACCACCTGGGAATGGTCCGGGACTTCCTGACGGGCCAAATTGCACAGGACGAGGTTGAGACTCTCAAGCATAATGATGAGCTTAGAGGATACTATGGTGTTGAATGCTGAGCTATAGTCAATGAACACCATTCTTACATAGGTATTCCTTTTGTCCAGATGGGATAGGGCAGTGTGCAGTGTGATGGCGATTGCATCGTCTGTGGACCTATTGGGGTGGTAAGCAAATTGAAGTGGGTCTAGGGTGACAGGTAAGGTGGAGGTGATATGATACTTTACTAGTCTCTCAAAGCACTGTACTGAATGATGTCACAGCCTGCTTCTTACCAAGCCCCGCAGTATATCTTTACCCTACAAAACTCATAATTGGAACCTTGCATTTGGCTATGAGCATGTACACCCAGGCTTATAGTATCTTTATACTGTACTGTACCTTGCGTTTGGCAGTGAGCTGCTCCTTGTAGCGGTCAGAGGAGTCTCCAGGTATGTTACTGGCCCAGAGGGTGAGGCCCACCACCAGGTAGGCACAGCCCATCACCAGCAGAGGCAGGAAGTAGATCAGCACAGTCACACATACGTAGTACCTACAAGACAGGACAGGGGAGACAGGGGGAGAGGAAGGCAGACACCGAGGAAAGCCGTGAATGATGACGTACAGTCTAAAGCAGAGATCAGGCAGGTGTGTGGGTTCCGATGGGATACAGATGGGGCAACTGTATCTTTATGTAAGGTGTAACAATAATACAATATAAATAAGGGCTTCCTTTAGGAAGCAAATACATCAAATGCAAATATTCTGTGCTCATTTTTAGATATTTAAATGGGAAAGAAACAAACCCCAGCCCATTATGCATCATACCAGCTATATTTCTATATTTTTGAAAGTTATAAATATTGAAGACTTGATTGCTGAAATGCAAAACATTTTGGGACTATATCAACAATGGACTAATGAAAGAAATACTCAAAAAAAAAAAAAATGTTAGATATGAGTGTGTGTGTGTGCTTGTTCATGTGGAGAGGGGACACCCCTCATCTCCAGTGAACTTCCATTTCATTCGCTGCACACAGCATGGCTGAGACTCACAGGCCATTTCCTTGGTAATTAACTACAATTATGATAATCAGATAGAACGCCCAGGAGGACAGGGACACATCAGCCTTCAGGCGCTCATACAGTACCTGCCTACTGAGCCAAATGGAGATCAAACATGGCCCACACAGCACACAAGGCATACGAAATGAGCTCAAAGAGAGAGAAGCTGTAATTCAACCAATTGACTATGAGGCTGAACTTTTTCATGCACCTTTTTCCTCCAAAATGTTGTTCTTTTCCAAAAACCTTTGTTGTACCTTTTTGTTCTCCAGGGATGCATGCAGTGTTTTCGTTTTTAAGGGATTGTGGAAAGCATCTGTTTGTGTTTGCTGAGTAATCCAATATTAGAGGCATTCACAGCCTATTTGGAGTGGTTACAACAGTGAAATGTTTGGGAATTGCATGAGAGAGTACATGCAGTACATTGGTAATGGCTGGGCTCCTGTAAAGACTTCCACTGACTTTGTTGTCTGGGATGTGTGAAATTGGTTGTCACAGTTTACCGCTTTCTGTTTGTAAATAACACACTAGGAGGGAGCAACTAATTACATTAGAAGGAGAACAGGTAGGCAGCACTTGTATTTCATTTATATTTCTCAGATAAAGACCTGTTTCATTTGTGACCACATGTCAAACAGAGAGAAAAAGAAGACAATAACAAACAACATTGTCATATATCCCTCCCTCCCTCCCTCCCTCCCTCCCTCCCTCCCTCCCTCCCTCCCTCCCTCCCTCCCTCCCTCCCTCCCTCCCTCCCTCCCTCCCTCCCTCCCTCCCTCCCTCCCTCCCTCCCTCCCTCCCTCCCTCCCTCCCTCCCTCCCCCCATCTCCCCCTCTCCCTCCATCTCTCCCTTTCTCTCTCAACATGAAAGAATGTGCATGTGTTCCAAATCTCAACCTATTCCCCATATAGTGCACTACTTTTGGTAAATTGTCAAATGTAGTGCACTACATAGGGAATACGATACCACGTGGGACACATTCGGACGGCCATGTAAATATGGACACGTAAATATAATTTGTAAATCAGGCCGGGTTTTCTATTCTCACCCTGTCAGCATCCCGGAGTCACCTCTTCACTATCGACGCTGAGACTGGTGTTTTGCGGGTACTATTTAATGAAGCTGCCAGTTGAGGAATTGTGAGGCATCTGTTTCTCAAACTAGACACTAATGTACTTGCCCTCTTGCTCAGTTGTGCAAAGGGACCTCCCACTCCTCTTTCTATTCTGGTTAGAGACAGTTTGTGCTGTAGGGAGTAGTACGCAGCATTGTATGATATCTTCAGTTTCTTGGCAATTTCTCTCATGGAATAGCCTCCATTTCTCAGAACAAGAATAGACTGACGAGTTTCAGAAGAAAGCACTTTGTTTCCGGCCATTTTGAGCCTGTAATCGAACCCACAAATGTTGATGCTCCAGATACTCAACTAGTCTAAAGAAGGCCAGTTTTATTGCTTCTTTAATCAGATCAACAGTTTTCAGCTGTGCTAACATAATTGCAAAAGGGTTTTCTAATGATCAATTAGCCGTTTAAAATTATAAACTTGTATTAGCTAACACAATGTGCCATTGGAACACAGAAGTGATGGTTGCTGATAATGGGCCTCTGCACGCCTATGTAGATATTCCATGAAAAATCAGTTGTTTCTAGCTACAATAGTAATTTACAACATTAACAATGTCTACACTGTATGTATGATCAATTTGATGTTATTTTAATGGCAAAATATGTGCTTTTCTTTCAAAAACAAGGACATTTCTAAGTGACCCCAAACATTTGAACGGTAGTGTATATTCTGGTTAGAAACTAGTGTCTGTCTGAAGAACTGTCAGTACTTCCAGATGAGACTTGTGTGGATATTTGAGGCAATTTACAAAAATCATTGGCCTGCCTCCTGCTTGGCCTCTCCTCTCCTCTTCTCTCCTCCCACCTGCCCTGTGCCTCCTGCTCTCTGATCTGGCAGAAAACAAAAGAGAGTGTCTGGGAGCCTTCAAGTGTCTAGAAAAACATCCCTCTGATGGATGGGGACTTGGAGGAATCAGAGGCTGTACTCTGTCACCAAACTGTCACACGACTGATATAAATAAAAACCCTGTCAGAGGAAGTCAAACTGGGGCAGAATAATACCCAGTGCATTAAAGCCCAATAGCCCATCCAGTAATATTCACCATGTACTTACTGCTCATGACTTTTCTGGCTTCACTTCCTGCCTGAGTATCCAGCTGAGCCCTAGCCTGGATCTCAGTGTCTGTTGACTTCCTTCCTGAGTGTCCAGCCTAGCCCTAGCCTGCATCTCAGTGTCTATTGACTTCCTGCCTGAGTGTCCAGCCAAGCCCTAGCATGAATCTCAGTGTCTGTTGACTTCCTGCCTGAATGTCCAGCCAAGCCCTAGCCTGGGTATCAGTGTCTATTGACTTCCTGCCTGAGTGTCCAGCCAAGCCCTAGCAAAAATCGCTGAGACTTTTATCTCCCTCACCAACTTCAAACATCAGCTATCTGAGCAGCTAACCGATCGCTGCAGCTGTACATAGTCTATTGGTAAATAGCCCACCCATTTTCACCTACCTCATCCCCATACTGTTTTTATTTACTTACTTTTCTGCTCTTTTGCACACCAATATCTCTACCTGTACATGACCATCTGATCATTTATCACTCCAGTGTTAATCTGCAAAATTGTAATCATTCGCCTACCTCCTCATGCCTTTTGCACACATTGTATATAGACCCCCCCCTTTTTTTCGACTGTGTTATTGACTTGTTAATTGTTTACTCCATGTGTAACTCTGTGTTGTCTGTTCACACTGCTATGCTTTATCTTGGCCAGGTCGCAGTTGCAAATGAGAACTTGTTCTCAACTGGCCTACCTGGTTAAAAAATTTTTTAAATAGCCTGAATCTCAGTGTCTGTTGACTTCCTGCCTGAGTGTCCAGCCAAGCCCTAGCCTGAATCTCAGTGTCTGTTGACTTCCTGCCTGAGTGTCCAGCCTAGCCCTAGCCTGCATCTCCATGTCTGGGTTCTGTTGTCTGGGCTGCTGTTGTAATTCTTTTGACTATTCTGGGAAAAGAGAATGCGACCTGGGTGTCTGCAAAGGGAGATGAACGTAGTGGCTGAGGTAACATGACACCCTGCACAACACTGCTGGCTTACTCATCACAGACAAGCTTTTAAGGTACTCAATTTAGGGGAAGGGGGGGGGGGGCAGAGAGTACAGGGTGTGCTTGAATGGGATGGTCTGCGTGTGCGTCAATTTGTGTCTCTTTTTCTCTCTCTATTACTCCCTGTCCGTAGCTTTCTATTTCCCTCCCTCTCTCTTTCACTGTGTGTGTGTGTGTGTGTGTGTGAGAGAATGTGTGTCTAAAACTCTCTCTCTTTATGTGTGATTTTACGTAGGTCTACGCGCAGCTGTTTGTGTTGGCTGTAATTGTCTGTGTGTGTGATCATACTTTCAGGAACTGAAACTGCGGTTAGTTTGTGACAACGCTAATTATACCCTCCCCTGTTGCCTTGCTCCCTAATCCCTGCTGGCTGAGCGGGGGCCTCAACGATGGTGGCAGAGAGGCAGGAACAGCACACACACACACACACACACACACACACACACACACACACACACACACACACACACACACACACACACAGATTGGGACTGGAAGATCTGACCAGGGGTCAGCCATAATTAGATGTCATTTACAGCAGCAGGAAGGCTGGCTGAATTACAACCACACCAAGGCTCTGATCACTTAGCCAGATGTGTCAGTGATTACAGTTTCATTAAAAAAGTAATGAGTGGCGCAGCAATTCTGACATGAACATTGTCATCGTCCTATTCATTACAAATGATTGCAATGTGGGAGGGTGGGAGCCTGGACAGCCAGGCTGAATGACAATGGCATTTGGAGACAAAGAAAGCAGCTCCTAAAACACTGGGGTGTTGATGTGCTGAGAGCGGAGGGACTGCTGTGAACAGAGCAGAGCTGGCCGATCTGTGTTTATCAGCCTGCTGGATGGCGGGAGGTAATGACTGCAAACAAACAAATACATTAAGGCCACAGGTATTGGGAGCACTTTCCAGCTGTGAGAGTAAATGGACCTTACACGTACTAGAATCATTCCTCGTTTTCATAACCCCAGACTTAAACAGCTCCAGGAGGTTCTCTCTCCTCTCTCTCTCTCTCTCTCTCTCTCTCGCTGTGTGTGTGTCTCTCTCTCTCTGTCTGTCTCTTTCGCTCTCTCTCTGTCGCTCTCTCTCTCCTTCTCTGTCACTGTCTCTCGCTGTGTCTCTCTCTCTCTCTGTGTGTGTGTCTCTCTCTTTCTCGCTCTCTCTCTCTTTCTCCGTCTCTCTCCTCTGTCACTGTCTCTCGCTGTATCTGTCTCTCTCGCTCTCTTTCTCGCTCTTTCTCTCTTTCTCCGTCTCTCTCCTGTCACTGTCTCTCGCTGTCTCTCTCTCACTCTCTCTCTCTTTCTCACTGTCTCTCTTTCTCGCTGTCTCTTTTTCTCACTCTCTCTCTCTCTCTCTCTCTCTCTCGCTCTCTCTCTCCTCTGTCACTGTCTCTCGCTGTGTCTCTCTCTCTCTGTGTGTGTGTGTCTCTCTCTTTCTCGCTCTCTCTCTTTTTCTCCGTCTCTCTCCTCTGTCACTGTCTCTCGCTGTATCTGTCTCTCTCGCTCTCTTTCTCGCTCTTTCTCTCTTTCTCCGTCTCTCTCCTGTCACTGTCTCTCGCTGTCTCTCTCTCACTCTCTCTCTCGCTGTCTCTCTTTCTCGCTGTCTCTTTTTCTCTTTTCTCTCTCTCTCTCTCTCTCTCTCTCTCTCTCTCTCTCTCTCTCTCTCTCTCTCTCTCTCTCTCTCTCTCTCTCTCTCTCTCTCTCTCTCTCTCTCTCTCTCTCTCTCTCTCTCTCTCTCTCTCTCTCTCTCTCTCTCTGTCTCTCTGTCTCAATTCAAGGGCTTTATTGGCATGGGAAACATATGTTAACATTACCAAAGCAAGTGAAGTTGATAAACAAAAGTGTAATAAACAATCAAAATGTACAGTAAACATTACACTCACCGAAGTTCCAAAAGAAAAAATAAATTTCAAATTTCAAATACAGTGTTGTAAAGATGTGCAAATAGTGAAAGTACAAAAGGGAAAATAAATCAACATAAATATGGGTTGTATTTACAATGGTGTTTGTTCTTCACTGGTTGCCCTTTTCTTGTGGCAATAGGTCACAAATCTGGCTGCTGTGATGGCACACTGTGGTATTTCACCCAGCAGATATGGGAGTTTATCAAAATTTGGATTGTTTTCAAATTCTTTGTGGATCTGTTTAATCTGAGGGAAATATGTTTCTCCAATATTGTCATACATTTGGCAGGAGGTTAGGAAGTACAGCTCAGTTCCCACCTCATTTTGTGGGCAGTGTGCATATGCATGTCTTCTCTTGAGAGCCAGGTCTGCCTACGGCAGCCTTTCTCAATAGCAAGGCTATGCACGCTGAGTCTGTACATAGTCAAAGCTTTCCTTAAATTTGGGTCAGTCACGGTGGTCAGGAATTCTGCCACTGTGTACTCTCAGTTTAGGGCCAAGAAGCATGCTAGTTTGCTTAGTTTTTTTGTTGATTCTTTCCAATGGGTCAAGTAATTACCTTTTTGTTTTTGTCATGATTTGGTTGGGTCTAATTGTGTTGCTTGTCCTGGGGCTCTGTGGGGTCTGTTTGTGTTTGTGAACAGAGCCCCAGGACCTGCTTGCTTAGGGGACTCTTCTCCAGGTTCATCTCTCTGTAGGTGATGGGTTTGTTAAGGTTAGGGAATCGCTTCCTTTTAGGTGGTTGTAGAATTGAACGGCTCTTTTCTGGATTTTGATAATTAGCTGGTATCGGCCTAATTCTGCTCTGCATGCATTATTTGGTGTTTTACGTTACACTGTACATGGAGGATGTTTTCGCAGAATTCTGCATGCAGTCTCATTTTGATGTTTGTGCCATTTTGTGAATTCTTGTTTGGTGAGCAGTCCCCAGACCTCACAACCATAAAGGGCAATGGGTTCTATAACTGATTCAAGTATTTTTTGACAGATCCTAATTGGTATGTCAAACTTTATGCTCCTTTTGATGGCATTGAAGGCCCTTCTTGTCTCTCAGATCGTCACAGCTCTGTGGAAGTTACCTGTGGCGCTGGAGTTTAGGCCGAGGTATGTATCGTTTTTTGTCTGCTCTAGGGCAACGGTGTCTAGATGGAATTCGTATTTGTGGTCCTGGCGACTGGACCTTTTTTGGAACACCATTATTTTGGTCTTACTGAGATTTACTGTCAGGGCCCAGGTCTGACAGATTCTATGCAGAAGATCTAGTTGCTGATGTTGGCCCTCCTTGGTTGGGGACAGAAGCACCAGATCATCAGAAAACAGTAGACATTTGTCTTCAGATTCAAGTAGGGTGAGGCCGGGTGCTGCAGACTGCTCTAGTGCCCTCGCCAACTCGTTGATATATATGCTGAAGAGGCTGGGGCTTAAACTACACCCCTTTCTCAACCCCCAGCCCTGTGGAAAGAAACTTGAAGAGAAGACTTTGCCTTCGTTCTGGTTTGTTTGGTTGTCAATAAGGGTATGCAGGGTAAATACGTGGTCTGCCGTACGGTAATTTGGTAAAAAGCCATTTTGACATTTGCCCAGTACAAGGTTTTCCCAAGGTTGCTGTTGACGTATATCCCACAGTAGCTATTGGGGTCAAATTTATCTCCACTTTTGTGGATTGGAGTGATCAGTCCTTGGTTCCAAATTTTGGGGAATATGCCAGAGCTGAGGATGATGTTACGGAGTTTAAGTATAGCCAATTGGAATTTGTGGTCTGTATATTTTATCATTTCATTTAGGATACCATCAACCCCACAGGCCTTTTTCGGTTGGAGGGTTTGTATTTTGTGCTGTCGTTCATTCAATGTAATTGAAGAATCCAGTGGGTTCTGGTAGTCTTTAATAGTTGATTCTAAGATTTGTATTTGATCATGTATATGTTTTTGCCATTTGTTTCTTGTTAAATAGCCAAAAAGATTGGAGCAGTGGTTTATCCATACATCTCCATTTTGGAAAGATAACTCTTTGTGTTGTTTGTTTTGAGTTCTTCCCAGAAGTGGTTAGATTCTATGGATTCTTCAAATTACATTGAGCTGATTTCTGACGTGTAGTTCCTTATTTTTCGATAGTGTATTTCTGAATTGTTTTAGCGATTCACCATAGTGAAGGCGTGGGCTCACACCATAGTGAAGGTGTAGGCTCACACCATAGCGAAGGCGTGGGCTCACACCATAGTGAAGGCGTGGGCTCACACCATAGTGAAGGCGTGGGCTCACACCATAGTGAAGGCGTGGGCTCACACCATAGTGAAGGCGTAGGCTCAGGTTACCTGGGTCTCTATGTTTTTGGTTGGTGTAATGATCGTATTTGGAATGAGGTGAGGACTAAACCAAACTGATTGACATCAGGAAATTCAGCAGTCTGACCAGGCTGATCAGAGTCATTGCCTGGGTTTGGAGAGCCGCAACGAGATGGAAAGAAATGTTGACCAAGAATTCAGCCTCAGACAACTGTGTGGTGTGCAGAAAGGCCAGGGCCAGAAAGTGCCAACAGATCATGAGTGACCTTCCATCCGAGCGGATAACACCAGCCAGACCATTTGAGTACACAACAGTGGACTTATTTGGACCGTATGAAGTCAAGGATGAGGTGAAAAAGAAAACCAAGCACAAGGTGTGGGGTATTGTCTTCTGCTGCATGGTATCCAGAGCTATACACACAGATGTTGTCAGTGACCAGTCGACTGAAGGCTTCCTACTGGCTTACCAAAGATTCACGGCACTGAGAGGGCATCCAAAGAAATTGTGGTCAGATCCTGGAAATAACTTTATGGGTGCCCTCAAAGAACTCTACCTCTTCTTGGATCAACTAAGTAAATCTGAGCTTGAAAATGAAGCTTCCAAGCATGGGACAGGATGGAGCTGGAAAATGCACCCAGCAGACTCCCCTCACAGGAATGGAGCTGCAGAAGCAGCTGTTCGTACTGTGAAGCAGGCTTTGCACAACCTGGGAGGAGAAGGACTCTTCACATGGAGTGAGTTTCAAACATTTCTCTACACGGCTGCTAACCTTGCCAATGAGAGGCCCATAGATGCAAGAACTCAAAGCCGGGAGGACTGCATAGAATACATCAGCCCAAATTCCCTTCTGCTTGGACGGATTGGACCCAGAGGAGATCTTGGATGCTTTGATTTTGAAAGCTACACATACAAAAGATTGAGAGCTATCCAAACAGAAGTTGACCGGTTCTGGAGGAAGTGGAGTCAGTTAGCTGGGCCCAATCTATTCGTGAGGAGTAAATGGCACACGACACATAGGAATGTGGCTGTTGGAGATGTTGTCTGGCTGGCTGACCAAAATGCCTGGAGGGGTCACTACAAACTAGCCAGAGTCAGTGTCAACTTTGACAAGAAGGGCATTGTCAGAGATGTGCATGTCAGAACTTTTCCCAGCTACCCAGTCCCAACTGTGAAGCCTGCTCAAGAGAAGTCAAAGAAGCTCTCAACTAAAATACCTGCTAGAGTTCTTCATAGGGATGTCAGACGCATCATTGTTTTACTTCCTGTTGAAGAAGGAAAAAACCTGATAGCTGAAATCGAACCTGCCCCAACACCGAGGTCCGTGCGACATCCTTGGGTTCAAGAACCAGGAGGTCAAGTGGGAGGTGTTACGTCAAAAAACAGAACACTCAAAACATGAGCACAATGGCAGCTCTTCCTTTAAAGAACTCCAGGCCTCAAGAGGGCAGATAACCCCAAAACACGGATGGAACTAGGAATTTGAACCAGGATTTCTGGAGGGACTACTTTTACATGAGCACCTGGCAGATAAGCATGGGTATAAAATGTTTGGGCTTAGCTTTGCTTGGGTCCTCAACATACAAACAGCTCATTGTTCAACCCCAAAGACGCAACTGGTATGTAATGTTTGGAATTATTTATTATGTTGCATCCAGTGCTTAGCACAATTTACTTGTTTAACTCTGGTAGGAGTGGTGACTTCTTTTGTGGATATTTTCTGACTGCAGAAGTAATTGCTTGAAGTGCTAGATTAAACTGTTTAAATGTTTACTTTATTCAAAGCCCTGCTTTGTTGCTGTGTCATGCATTGTTTGTGTAAAATAATGCATGTTTATTCTCTGTTTAAGGTTATCAAACTATTCCTATTCCCTATTCCTCTGTCATTCAACTACTCTATTCAACAAATCAACTGTTTCAACATATTCAACAAATGGCATTAAAACCATAAAACACTAAAAAGGAATGGAGTTGTCCCTTTGCATCCTTCACGTGTTGAGCAAGCCGTTTAAGTTTGGGCAGAGCTGAAATAATTATAACACCTAGACAACTTGACAGTTGGCTCAATTTTTTAGTTCGACCTGTGTTTTTGGGTTATCTGCCCTCTTGAGGCCTGGAGTTCTTTAAAGGAAGAGCTGCCATTGTGCTCATGTTTTGAGTGTTCTGTTTTTTGACGCAACAATGACAAAGTGAAAACATTGTGGAAATGTATAAAAAATTTAAAACAGAAATACATTATTTACACAAGTATTCAGACCATTTGCTATTGAGCTCCGGTGCATCATGTTTCTGGCCAAACTGAGTTATTGGGGGAGAAGGGCTTTGGTCAGGGAGGTGTCCAAGAACCCGATGGTCATTCTGACAGAGCTCCAGAGTTACTCTGTGGAGATGGGAAAACCTTCCAGAAGGACAACCATCTCTGCAGCATTCTACCAATCAGGCTTTTATTGTAGAGTGGCCAGATGGAAGCCCCTCAGTAAAAGGCACACGGCAGCCCCCAGGCACCGAAAGGACTCTCAAACCATGAGAAACAGGGTTATCTGGTCTGATGAAACCAAGATTGAACTCTTCAGCCTGAATGCCAAGCGTCACGTCTGGAGGAAACCTGGCTACAGTGAAGCAGGTGGCAGCATCATACTCTGGGAGATGTTCTTCAGTGGCAGGGACTGGGAGACTAGTCAGGATTGAGGGGAAAATGAACAGAGAAGAACATAGAGATCCTTGATGAAAACCAGCTCCAGCGCTCTCAGGACCTCAGACTGGGGCAAAGGTTCACCTTCCAATAAGACAATGACCCTAAGCACACAACCAAGATAATGCAGGAGTGGCTTCGGGACAAGTCTCTGAATGCCCTTGAGTGGCCCAGCCAGTGCCCAGCTTCAACAAAGTCTTGAGTAAAGGGTCTGAATATTTTTCTAAAAGTGTTTTCAGTTTTTAGTTAGTTTTTTTGAGTTAGGCTGTAACATAACAAAATGTGGGAAAAGTCGAGGGGTCTGAGTACTTTCCAAATGCACTGTATATAGTAAGGAAATAATGTCACCTACAGTATACATTTTTGCTGTGGGGAATAGAATAGGAAGGCTGTCAACAGCACTGCTCCCCAATTCTTTTTCTGGTCCCCTTCACCTGATGATGTACATCAAACCAAAGGCTGTGAAGGTGTGTGTGTGTGTGTGTGTGTGAGAGAGAGAGCTGTGAAAATGAATGGCAGCTTCAGCTGAATGTGTAAATCCTCCTATCACCTCACAATGTAGCTGCTGTGAGAGAAAGACAGAGAGAGAGAGAGACACACGCAGGAGAGATAGATCAAGAGGGAGAGAGAGAGACAGACAGACAGACAGAGAAAGAGAGAGAGAGACAGAGATTTGGGGTCCGCTCACCAACCAAGAATTCACCAAATGTGACACACCAAATTGAGAGTCTGCATGCAGAATTTTGCAAACATATCCTACGTAAAATACAACGTAAAACCCCAAATAATGCTTGCAGAGCAGAATTAGGCCGATACCTGCTAATTATCAGAAATCTGATAAGTCTCCCAGTCCCTGAAGAACATCCTCACAGCATGATGCTGCCACCACCATGCTTCACTGTAGGGATGTTGCCAGGTTTCCTCCAGACGTGACGCTTGGCATTCAGGCTGAAGAGTTCAATCTTGGTTTCATCAGACCAGAGAATCTTGTTTCTCATGGTCTGAGAATCCTTTCAGTGCCTGTTGGCAAACTCCATGCTGGCTGTCATGTGCCTTTTACTGAGGAGGGGCTTCCTTCTGGCCACTCTACAATAAAGGCCTGATTGGTAGAGTGCTGCACAGATGGTTTTCCTTCTGGAAGGTTCTCCCATCTCCACAGAGTAACTCTGGAGCCCGGTCAGAGTGACCATCGGGTTCTTGGACACCTCCCTGACCAAGGCCCTACTCCCCCAATTGCTCAGTTTGGCCGGAAACACAATGCACCTGAGCTCAATAGCAAATGGTCTGAATACTTATATAAATAAGGTATTACTGTTTTTTATTTTTAATACATTTGCAAAAAATAAATAAATAACATTTTCACTTTGTCATTATGGGGTACTGTGTGTAGATTGATGATGAAAAAAATATTTAATCATTTTTAGAATAAGGCTGTAACATAAAATGTGGAAAAAGTCAAGGGGTCTGAATACTTTCCAATTGCACTGTACAATTTCAAGAATGACTGACCTTCATGTCTTAAAGTAATGATAGACTGTCGTTTGTCTTTGCTTTTTTGAGCTGTTCTTGCCATAGCCATATTTGGTAAAAGACCAAATCCGTATTATCTTCTGTATGCCTCCCCGACCTTGCCACAACTCAACTGAATGGCTCAAACGCATTAAAAAGGAAAGAAATTCCACAAATTAACTTTTAACAAGGCTCACCTGTTAATTGAAATGCATTCCATGTGACTACCTCATGAAGCTGGTTGAGAGAATGCCAAGAGTGTGAAAAGCTGTCAACAAGCCAAAGGGTGGCTACTTTGAAAAATCTCAAGAAGAATCTTGTATAAAAACTTTTCTGGTTTATACATGATTCCATGTGTGTCATTTCATAGTTTTGATGTCTTCACTATCATTCTACAATGTAGGAAATAGTAAGTATAAAGAAAAACACTTGAATGAGTAGGTGTGTCCAAACATTTGACTGGTACTGTATATTATTGCCTTGCTGTATAAAGGCACTTGACTTTGTCTTGTACATTCACCCTCTGAATGGCACACATACACAATTCATTTCTCAATTGTCTGAAGGCTTAAAAATCATTTTTTACACTGACTGAAGTGGATTTAACAAGTGACATCAATGAGGGATCATAGACAGACCAGGTGAAAGCTATGTAATGGAAAGAGGTGTTCTTTATATTTTGTACACTCAAGTGTATATACAGTATATACTTAGGAGAGCAGATCTAACTCGCACAACTCCAACTCAGCCATTAAGGTGCTGCACCCCGTCCTTTCACAACTCTCCAGAACAGATCATAGATTAATGTAACTCTTTCACATCATCCGTCTTCTCTGTTTCCTAGCTGGTTGAGTCGTGAATGCCCTTGACAATGTTTAAGAACGGCAGACAACGCTGGGAGATGGTGTTAATGAATGAGAGAGGCTCAGATCCAATGATCCAGCAATACAATTCATGTAAACCTCCAAAGCCCCCTATAATAAAAGGAATAACTTGTTCAATAACATCTAAACCGCTACAGATCTCTACAATACAAAGAATAATCTATACAATAACATCTAAACCGCTACAGATCTCTACAATACAAAGAATAATCTATACAATAACATCTAAACCGCTACAGATCTCTACAATACAAAGAATAATCTATACAATAACATCTAAACCGCTACAGATCTCTACAATACAAAGAATAATCTATACAATAACATCTAAACCGCTACAGATCTCTACAATACAAAGAATAATCTATACAATAACATCTAAACCGGAATAGGGGGCAATTTGGGACGCACTTAGTCCCCCCCAAGGTCATTTGTTGCTTCTGGTGGTTGGCGCTAAGAGGAGAATATGGAATAACCTCGAGTTGTGAGACAATGGAATTTTCTTTAATATTTAACCAAAGTTGCTCTTGAGTGGAGACACAATTAGAAGAAACTTGGAATCAATAGTGAAGGTCAAGAGAAAGGGCAACAGAACGATAAACAGTAGAATGTCTTTGTCTGTGTTTTATCTACCCAGGGGGTCAACCCAGGGGGTCAACCCAGGCGGTGCCTTAAGTCTCTGCTGCTCTGGAATAACATTGATCATTTCCATTACATTTAAAACATAGTTAGACTTTGCTGCTTTAGGGTTATTATGAATTGTATGAATAATGACTATACAATGTATACATTTAACTAGAACTAGAACTGGTTGAATTCTACCCTGTTTATTGTATCTGATTGGTGGTGTTAGTTCATAAGAAAGAGGTTATGTAGCATGGACAAGGGGTATTTGGAAATGATAACCATTGTGGAAGAAGGAATGTATGTGTGTGTTTAAAGTAAGCAAAGAGAATCCTTAACCTATGTTTGAACCGACCCGGCTATAACTCTGTGAAGATTAAATAAGACAGCGAGAGCCCCTCCAGGTTTTCCGTATCTGGGAGGGACTGGAACTGTCAGCTAAGTGGTAATAAACTGTGGTGAGACTTCAGGAGATAATCCAGATATAGTGTGTAATGTATGTGCTTTAGTGGGTTGGAATGGACTTTTGAAGATGCTTTGTCCTTGTCGGAGAGGAGGAGGGACATTTAAAAGGCTATCACGATATATGTGATATATAAACTGATGTACATGGTTTTTTAAGGAGAGCTCTCGGGAATAAACACTTAATTGATTTGGAGACTGATCTTTGTCTATTTTATGCAAATAAGAATCTTACAAATTCTTAGAAACGGACAAAGTGTTTTGCTTTGTTTGAATTGAATTGGTTAATAAACATATAGGAATTAAATTCCTCTAAAAAGGGTACATTAGCTTTAATAAATATTGAGAGAATAGTAAACTGTAGGGGAGAGTGGGGTAAACTGAGCCAAAAGCGTAAGTTGACCCAACCTTGTTTCTAGGAAACCATACACAAAAAGTAACAATTTGACAACATTTGGGAAGAGGTCATCATTTTATGGAGTATGTGAAGGAAGAAACCACGTGGAAAAAGTGGCAAGCAAAAAAGGAATTTCACCAAGTCAAATGAATTTATTGTGTTAGAAGTTTCATGATGCTAGTGTCTGAACCAAAGTTGATCATTTTAAGATTGTTCTATACATCAGCTGGGGGTCTCTATAAGCTACAATATGAGTTCCTAAACCTAGCATGAAAGTGCATCCTTGTATCTGTGTTGGCTAATATAGTTACAATGTTTGCCATGGGGTAAATTGAGCCAATGGCAAGTTGAGCAAATTGGAGTGTTTTCTTCCAAGGCATAATGCAAGGCAATATTACCATCCACCAGGGTGGCATTGTTTATTAATCAGAAACAGATACAAAGTTATTCCTCTTCGTGACTGAGATAAGGTTTTCACAACTAAAGTTTTGCTTCACTAGATTTTATTTAACTATGCAAGTCAGTTAAGAACAAATTCTTATTTACAACGACGGCCTAGGAACAGTGGGTTAACTGCCTCGTTCAGGGGCAGAATGACAGATTTTTACATTGTCAGCCCGGGGATTCAATCCAGCAACCTTTCGGTTACTGGTCCAATGCTCGAACCACTAGGGAACCTGCCGCTCTAACCACTAGGCTACCTGCCGCTCTAACCACTAGGCTACCTGCCGCTCTAACCACTAGGCTACCTGCCGCTCTAACCACTAGGCTACCTGCCGCTCTAACCACTAGGCTACCTGCCGCTCTAACCACTAGGCTACCAGCCGCTCTAACCACTAGGCTACCTGCCGCTCTAACCACTAGGCTACCTGCCACTCTAACCACTAGGCTACCTGCCACTCTAACCACTAGGCTACCTGCCACTCTAACCACTAGGCTACCTGCCACTCTAACCACTAGGCTACCTGCCACTCTAACCACTAGGCTACCTGCCACTCTAACCACTAGGCTACCTGCCACTCTAACCACTAGGCTACCTGCCACTCTAACCACTAGGCTACCTGCCACTCTAACCACTAGGCTACCTACATGCTCCACTGTTTTGATTGGTGTAATGTTAGCTAAAACCCACAAGTGTCTATCCAGATCATGAAAAGGCTCCTGTGAAAGAGAATTCATGGAACTTATAGTTACACGCCATTTACGGCGTGCATGATCATGAGCAAAGTAATTGTAGCCTATCATTTCACTTCCCCTGTGAGAACCATGAGCACGAGCTGACTTGGCTTTGCTGTACCTCAGCCAAAGCCTGCCAACCGCCTACCTACCTAAGGTTGCACGGTGTCCATTACAATGTAGAATAACGCATATCAGCTATCTTTCAAAAGTTATCCATTTTGCTGGAGCTTCATCTTATTCTAACTATTTCTATGGCGGATTCGCGGCTGCAATTTATGGAAGATGACAAAAGTTTTAGATAACAATAGATGGCAAAGTCAAAGATGGGCCAGTGGTTTCCGTCTGAGGCAAAGTTATCCCTAAAACCAATGCATAAGACAAATCCAGCTCCGGAACCGCCATAAAGCCAGCTGGCTAATCTTTTGAATATGGTGTGGTCAAAAAGAAAACTGCTAATAACATTACCTAACTAGATACGGTTAGCCTTCTAGCTAGCTACACTGATGGCTGTCAGTGCCCTATTACTTGAGGTTTATCAACTCCATGTGGAAATTCCCAATTCGTGCATATGTATAAGTAGCCATTGTTATTCTTTGGAGGTGGAACCTAAACATGCATTTCCTCTATTGGACAGGAAATTATGTTGAAATAGAGGCGTCCTTTAAGCCTGTTAAAAGATGCTTAAATAGATTAAAAGACACAAAGAAAGCCATTGTGATAGTGTTGAATTGTGTTTGGGAAAGAAATATTAACATGGTTTTAAAAAGGTAGTGGTAATATTTCATTCAGTATAGAAATTTCTAAGACACTAGAGAGATTACATTTAAGACATACAATATGCCACACTCCCATTCCATGAATTAAACGTTGACCTACCAGCACCATCACCCAGTCACAGGACCACGTCACCCACTTACCCCAAGGGGGTTCAAGTTATCGTGTCCCGCAGCTCAACTTACCCCATAGACCACTTTTTTCAGACAAGCTGTTTTCAAAACCATAATGTTTACATTATCTGATTATTTCCAGGGATACACAAAATATATCTTTGTTAGAAAGAATAGTAGATTTCCCTTTTTGGAGTGATGCTGAATGTAGACCCTACTCTCCCCTTTCTTTACACAGAAAGAAACAAAGTATCTTTGTTCCATGTTGCTTTTATTCACTAATACACACACACTCTGTCACGTTCTCGTAATGATAAGACCAAGGCGCAGCGTGATAACAAAACATTCTTCTATAATAAACAAACAAAACAACTACACGTGACGCTATACTAAACCGAGTGCTGACATGCAAATACACAGACAATAACCCACAAAACCAAAATGGAAAATGGCAACCTAAATGGGATCCCCAATCAGAGACAACGATAAACAGCTGCCTCTGATTGAGAACCAATTCAGGCCACCATAGACCTACATTTACCTAGCAAACCAAAACCCCATAGATGTACAAAAAACCCTAGACATGACAAAAAACACACATAACACCCTCGTCACACCCTGACCTAACCAAAATAATAAAGAAAACAACGATAACTAAGGTCAGGGCGTGACACACACACACACACACACACACACACACACACACACACACACACACACACACACACACACACACATGCACACTCAGTCTGACTTTCTCTCTCTTTCTCTCTTTCAAACACACTTATAAATGAAACTCACAGAATTTTGTAGTCACAGCCACTGTATTCGGGCCACTCGATGTAACAGATGATTCGTCCAGGGAGCTCCTCGGTCACTGAGTAGTAGTATTGAGGGAAGGCCAGAAGCAGAGCCAGCACCCAGATCACCCCCACGATCACCTTGGTCTCTGTGGATGACATGCGTTGCTGCAGGGGGTGGATGATGGCAGTGTACCTAGGAGGAGAGGAGAGGAGAGGCAGCAGGGGCAAACACATGTTCAGTCCTGGGGGAAGATACAATGGGAAGATCTACAAGCACACACACACACACAAATGATCACACACACACACACACACACACACACACAAACAAACTATGTCTTACTATACTTCTGAGTACTTTGTGGGGACAAACAATTATTTCCCATTCAAACATTTTATTTTCCCCAACCCTAAACTTAACCCTAAAACTAACCCTAACTCTTACTCTTACCCTTACCCTTATTCTTACCCTTAACCTAATCCTAAAATAGCAATTTTTTTAAATGAAGACCGGTAAAATGTCCTCCCCTCTGTGTCCTCACACACATACACGCATGCACGCACACACAAGCACACACACACATCTACACACACACTGAAGGTATTGATAAAACATTTTCCATTATTTTCCTCTGAGCTTCAGGGCCTCCAACAATGCAATGTGGATGTTACAATTTCAGTTCGACTCATAGACTACGTCTGCCTTTTGACAGAGTAAAAACTTATCGTCATCCTGTGAATACATTTTTCTGATAAGAGAAAATCATACTGTAAATTGGTCTCCTTTGAATCGTACCAACATAATAATTAATCCAGACATTATCAGACCTTTGAAATGAAAAGAGGCTCTATGGAAGTCAAAGTATTTATTTTCACCACCACTTTAGTATCATTCTCTCTTAGATTGATAATCATGCAGCACCTAATTTCAGTCGGAGCACATACTGTACTGAGTGCATGAATATGTCCCAAATGGCACCCTGTTCTCTATATCCCTCTAACTCACCTCTGGACCTGGAAACCAGGTCCAATGCTTTTTTTATTGTTCCCCTCTAATCAAGGACTGATTTAGACCTGGGACACCAGATGGGTGCAATTCATTATCAGGTAGAACAGAAAACCAGCAGGCTTCGGACCTCATTGGGAAAGAGTTGAATACCCCTGCCTTATATCATGTACTACCTTTGAGTCCCTGGTCAAAAGTAGTGCACTATATGGAATAAAGTGCCATTTGGGATGCAAACCCACTAAGTCCCATTCCATCAATAGGCTACTGACGTCACACTTCGAGAGCAGCATATCAAGCCGCACTTGAGAGGAAATGCTAATTCTTCCCCCTGGAGTCGATATATATCTGCGCTGAAATCTAATTAGCACAATAATTTAATCGCTGACTTTAAGATAGAGACTTCTGGGTTTTTGCATGGACTGCGCATCTCAATCCACTGACTGCGCCGGTGTTGGCCGTTTGGCTCTGCAGTGGAAAACGACAGACTTTCAACGTGTTTGTGAGACCAGGACACAGGTCTTCTCACGGAAACGTCCGTAAAGTCAGAACGTTTTGAGCTAGTAAATATTTGTAAAGCTGAGACTCTCACTAATACGAACGTGTCATCCATTTTGGTCCATCGGCGTACTAACTCTGTACAGGTCTTCTCACAAAAAGTCTGTAAAGTCGGAACAGTTTGAGCTAGAAACGATTTGGACACAGTTCTGAAAAGCGGAGACACAAGCTTCACAGTACTGGTCCCAAGATCATCCGGTAACTGGAAGTGAATAGGATCTTTCAACCAAAAAAATGTCCCTGTGCTTTTCTATATTTCTAAAATACAGGAAACATACTTCAAAACATACTTCCTTTTGATTTATTTTTTGACTATCTCAACTCAAATCAACGTTTAGTGGTCATGTAAACAGATTTGCAGGTGCAGCAAAATGCTTGTGTTTAATACCTGTCACGCCTGCTCCCACACCCCCTCTCTGGCACTCGAGGGTGTCAGGCTGCCCTTCATTACGCACACCTGTCACAATCATTACCCGCCGCTGCATAATATTGGACTCACCTGGACTCCATTACTTTGTTAATTACCCCTCTTTATCTGTCTGCTCCTCACGTTATTCCCTGTGTCAGCATTGGTGTGGTTATTTTTCCCTCGTCCAGACGCTGTTCCTGTCCTGTTTCATGTCCGTTGTTCATTAAATTTTCTCCTTGTACCTGCTTCCTGTCTCCAGCATTGATCCTCACAATACCTAGCAATAATACAATAAACAATACGCACATAATCCATACAAATAAGAAATATCAGAAGGAGCAGTGTCAGAGACTGGTTTTGCAATGTCTTGTTTTTGCCATGTATGAATGTGTTATTCAAAGTGTTTCTATGGGCTAATAGCAGTAAGACCAAATTCAATGTTTCATCAAATAATAAAAACTATCTTTTTGCTGATACCTACAGGGATCCTAAAATTTGAAATCAAATAGCTAGATGGTATATGGTATGACCACCTCAACAAAAACTAATCTGTTAGCTTAGTAGATATCGCTATCTAGAGGCTTAGACACTAGGGATTATACTGGGAGATCTAATCAACATCGTAATCCAAATAATAGCCCCTTTTAATCTGCTAATTGGATTTCTGCCAATAACCAAATTGGGGGAGAGATGATACTTGATTTCAAAACACTCCCAGCAGTCGACACAACTATTTGTCCCATTTTGACTCTCTGCTATGCTATGCTCGGCTCGTTCCACTACCACATGGCTAGGAAACTTGTATCTTGTTCCAATTGAGACTTGCAATGCTGCTTCTCCATGGTATGAGTTTAGTTTAGAGGTGTCTCTGACAACACTACTTGAAGAGCCTATATACAGTAGATGCTATAGAGTAATGGCTTTTGAGGCTAGTGTGGGTTAGATACTGGTGACTGTCAGTTTGTTTACTTTTCACCAATGGCATGCAAATGCATAGATTTACATATTGTATGTCTACATGAACAAACAACAAACACATAACCACTGTCTTTATTTTTTATTTTCATACCCTTACTACATCATGGAATCATTGTTTAGCGAATCCTTTTCTTATTTTCAAAGGGGAAATTCGATCTGTATTCTGTAGCTACTACTTGCCCCCGAGTGTCTGCAGCCTCGCTCTTTGTCTCAATTTCTTTCACACCTGTTTCGCACCTCACTTTCTTTCTCTGTGTTCTACCTGCCTTTGTTGTGAATGTCTTTAGGCAATAGCAGGCAACACTGGAAGATGGTATGAATGAATTAGAGAGGCACAAATCCAATGATCCGGCAATAACATCTAAACCACCAAAGCCCCCTACAATACAAGGAAAAATGCAATCAAGCAAAAGGAAGATTTTGCCGTCAGGGTGCTCTCATCTCATAGAGAGCTCGCCATGGAATAGGGTCCTGCAGAGGGGCCAACACCATTGCATAATATCCACATCAACAGATGGGAGGAGATGTGTCCCGGTGGCAGACCTGGGTTCCAATACTTATATCAAATAGTAAATATGAAACATGGCTTTGGGACAAGATACCCCCCATGGCTATCCAACTCAATGGATTCTCCATTCACCAAGCGGATAGGACATTGGATTCAGGGAAATCGAGAAGGGGAGGGGTATGCCTTTTCATCAACAGCAAATGGTGTGCTGACTCTAACGCAGTGGATGTCTCGACCCATCTTGGTATACCTCATGGTCAAATGCCAACCCTTCTACATCTCAACTGTGTGCTGCTGTTATCGTGACTGTTATACATTCCACGTCATAACAAAAATAACAACAAGCTGTGGCACTAAATGAACTGTACGAGGGTATAAACAAGCAGGAAATCATGCACACGAAGGCCTTTTCTTCTTGCCAGTGATTTTAATTCCACGTCATTAAGACGTGATGAAAACTTCCATCAACATGTCTCCTTTGCCACAAGGGGCGATAAAGTTCTAGACCACTATTACTCTACCCATAAGAAAGCATACAAGGCACTCCCTCGTCCCCCCTTCGGCAAATCAGATCATGACTCTATTCTCCTGCTTCCTGTCTACAAGCAGTACCTCAAATAGGAAGTAACCTTGACACACTCTGTTGAGAAATGCTCCTCCGAATCAGAGGCTATGCTACAGGACTGCTTTGCTAGCGCATCAATGAGCTAACAATCGCCGTCACCAGCTTCATTAGGAACTGCATCGCCGACGTTGTCCCCACAGTGAAGGTTCGCTGCTTCCCCAATCAAAAGCCCAGGATTAACACAGAAGTTGACGCTAAGCTAAAGGAAAGGGCTACCACACACAAGGGTATTGCAGACAACCCTGAGGATACGGCTGAGGACATGAATAAGTACAAGAAGTCCCACTACAACCTCCCCAGAGCCATCAACCAAGCAAAAGGACAATAAAGGAACAAGGTAGGATCTATTACATAGGCTCTGCCACCAACCACATGTGGCAGGGGCAACACGCTATTACAGATTACAAAGGAAGACACAGCCATGATCTGCCCAATGATGCCTCTCTACCAGGCGGGTGTGTGCTTAGTCCCCTCCTGTACTCCCTGTTCACCCACGAATGCGTGGCCATGCACAACTCCAACACCATCATCAAGTTTGTTGACGACACAACCGTGGTAGGCCTGGTCATCGGCGACAATGAGACAGCCTACAGGGAGGAGGTCAGTGATCTGTCAGTGTGGTGCCAGGACAACAACCTCTCCCTCAAATTCAGTAAGAACAAGGAGCTGACCTTGGACTACAGGAAATGGGGGAGATGAGCACACCACCATCCACATCACTGGGGCTGAGCTCCCTGACATCCAGGATCTCTATACAAGGTGGTGTCAGAGGAGGCCCCTAAAAATTGTGACGCCAGCTACCCAAGTCATAGACTGTTCTCTCTGCTACTGCATGGCAAGCGGTACCAATGCACAAAATCTGGAACCAACAGGATCCTGAACAGCCATAAGACGGCTAAATAGTTAAATAGTTAACCAAATAGCTACCCTGACTATCTGCATTGACCCCTTTGTGACTCATCACACACGCTGTTGCTACTGTTTACTATCTGTCACTCTATTCCTAGTTATATGTTCATATCTACCTCAATGACCTCATACCCCTGCACAACATCTTGGCACTGGTACCATGTGTATATAAACAAGTTATCCTTACTCATTGTGTATTTATTATTACTTGTATTATTTCATTCTTTACTTTTCTATTATTTTTCTGTTTTTTCTTTATTTTCTGCATTGTTGGGAAGGACCTGTAAGTAAACATTTCACTGTTAGTCCACACCTGTAGTTTACGAAGCTTGTGGCAAATAACTTTTGATATAATTTAACACGACACACACACACACTGCTGCTACTCCTGATGCCTAGTCAACTTACCCCTATATCTATCAATCCCTACCACTCCAGTATTCCTGCATAATATAAATATGGTATTGGAACTGAACCTGTATATAGCTTACTTACTTCTCGTGTTCTTATTATTTATTTTTCTTGTGTTTTTGTTCTACTTTACTTTATTTTTTTACTTTATTTTATATATATTTTATATATATTGATATTGATTACAGCACTGTTGTGAAAAGAGCTTCCAAGAAAAGCATTGCGCTGTACTCGTGCACGTGACAATAAAACTTGAAACAAAACATTGGCTATAGCCTGTCTGGAGTACCAAATGGATGGGGTCTGGAGTACCAAATGGATGGGGTTTACAGTTTTGGGACAATTATATTGGTCAATTAAGCAGCAAGGTCAGTCAAGCACATACAGTTGAAGTCAGAAGTTTACATACACTTAGGTTGGAGTCATTAAAACTAGTTTTTCAACCACTCCACATATTTCATGTTAACAAACTATAGTTTTGGCCAGTCGGTTAGGACATCTACTTTGTGCAAGACACAAGTCATTTTTCCAACACAAGTCATTTTTCCAACAATTGTTTACAGACAGATTATTTAATTATAATGCACTGTATCACATGCACTAAGTTGACTGTGCCTTTAAACAGCTTGGAAAATTCCAGAAAAAGAAGTCATGGCTTTAGAAGCTTCTGTTAGGCTAATTGACATAATTTGAGTCAATTGGAGGTGTACCTGTGGATGTATTTCAAGTCCTACCTTCAAACTCAGTGCCTCTTTGCTTGCCATCATGGAATAATCAAAAGAAATCAGCCAAGACCGCAGAAAAAACATTGTACACCTCCACAAGTCTGGTTCATCCTTGGGAGCAATTTCCAAACGCCTGAAGGTACCACGTTCATCTGTACAAACAATAGTACGCAAGTAGAAATACCAATAGACCACGCAGCTGTCATACCTCTCAGGAAGTGGACATATTCTGTCTCTTAGAGATTAACGTACTTTGGTGCGAAAAGAGCAAATCATTCTCAGAACAAGAGCAAAGGACCTTGTGAAGATGCTGGAGGAAACAGGTACAGAAGTTTCGATATCTGTCACGTCCTGACCTTTATGTCTCTGTTTCAGTTTGGTCAGGGCGTGAGTTGGGGTGGGCATTCTATGTTTTGTGTTCTATGTTTTCTATTTCTATGTGTTTGGCCTGGTATGGTTCCCAATCAGCAAAGGAATTGGAATTGGAATACAGTGAATTATAAGTGAAATAATCTCTGTAAACAATTGTTGGAAAAATGACTTGTGTCATGCACAAAGTAGATGTCCTAACTGACTTGCCAAAACTATAGTTTGTTAACAAGAAATGTGTGGAGTGGTTGAAAAACGAGTTTTAATGACTCCAACCTAGGTGTATGTAAACTTCTGACTTCAACTGTATATAGCATCTCTAAAATCTAAAACCTTCAGTTAATGTACATCGTACCAGCTCCTTCCGTGCCTCCAAAGAAAAACAAGCCTGATGCCGGTAAAAAAAAACTATTCTCAGCTTGAGCTTCCTTATCAAGTTCTCTACATGAACAGTGAAGCTCAGCTAGTCATCCACCCACACACCCAAATATTTTACACTTTTACTTGCTCCATAGTATGTCCAGCCAATGTAGCAATTACATGATTTCTAACATGAAAATACCATGCCTTTTGTTTTACCCAAATTTAGAACCAGCTTTAAATCATACAGGTTATGTTGTATGATGTTAAATGCTCTTTGGGAATTTTCAAAAGCTAAAGATAAACTACTACCACTTGAATAAATAACAGTATCATCTGCATAAAAATTAACATCTACTGTTTCAATAAGATCCCCAATGTTGTTGATATGCAAAATGAACAACAATGGGCCCAAAATAGAACCTTGCGGAACACAATGTAACTCCTTGTCAAGAGCACAGTGGATGTCATTTAAAACCTTCAATGTTGCTGAAACAGTACCGTGGTCAAACCTACAACCTGATTGCATTCCATTTAAGATGTTGTTTTCTTGGAAGTAGGCCTTTAGCTGCCTACTAACTAAGGACTCCGGTGCCTTTGACAATACAGACAATCTTGATGTGGGTCGATAGTTGTCAAGTAGCGAAGGATCTCCACCTTTCAGGAGAAGCAGTACAAAATTAGATTTCCATATCTTGTGGATTTCCTTAACATCAAGGGTAAGGTTAAAAATACATGTTAAGGGGGAGCAATGATGTCTGCAGCTAGGTGTAGGAAGTGGGGGTCTAGTTCATCAGGGCCAGGGGATTTTTTTCCATACATTTCTTTCAGGGCTCTGAAACAGAGAAGGATGAAAAGGAGAATCTGGTGAAAGAGTGAGTGCACAGGGGTGTCAGGTAAATTCATAGGGGGCACCAATTCTACCTTTGACCTTTTCAAATAAACTCCCTGCATCTAAAAAATGCTGAATCAAGGTTTTCAGAATGGAGGTTCTCCCATTTACAATCTGTGTGTCTACCAACAATTGTTTGGGAGGCTGTGTATCTTTTTTTGCACTACAAACCTTTCACTACTTGCCAAAATGTGGATGGATTATTTAAATTATCTGAAGTAGATTTCAGGTAGTGGTCTGCTTTCAATTTACGGATCATAGCCAAGACATTTAAAAGCCATCCAATCATCTGCCTAACCAGTCCCTCTTGCTTTAGCTCACATAGCATTTCGTTCCCTTATGATTTTTGTAAATTCCTTAGTAAACCAAGGGTTCTCTCTGACCTTAATCCTGATTTTTTTGAAAGGGGCCCATTGCATACATCCTGGAATGCGTTATGGAAGTAAGAAAAGGCTAGTTCAACATCAGGGATTAATTCCAGTCTATTCCATTCAATGATAGATACATCATGTAGAAAACCTTGAATATCAAACCGCTTCTAATTTATTTTCTTATTAATGACAAGTGGAGATTTCTTAAGAATTGTACCATCTCTCACACAGGCAATAGCACAGTGATCACTTATGTAATTTGCTAAAATACCAGAAGCATTAAAATAATGAGGAGTATTGTTTAAGATCAAATCAATCAAAGAGGATTTCAGAGGATATTTTATATTCAACCTACTTACACTGTTGACAAACTGAGTGAGATTATGGGTATTGCATAGAATTTAGAGATGATCAGAGCTAGATGTTAACATGTCCTGATTCAGATCACCCATCAGGACGAACATTCTGTGATAACAATTTGAAAATACAATCCAGAGAGCCAACAGTAGCCGGTGGAGGTCTATAACAACAAGATACAACAATATTTAAAGATGAGCCAAGGTTTAGGTTCAAAGACAGATATTGAAATTGCTTAGGTTTAGTAACAGAAGTCAGAACGACCACCGAGAACTTGTCTTTTATGTATATAGCAACATCACCACCCTTAGATTTACCATCTGTACGAAAAACATTGTAACCATTCATGCCAATATTTTTGTCTGTAAAATATTTTTTGAGCCAGGTTTCAGAAAGCATAAATACATCAGGGTCGGCAGTTATTATCCATATATTCACAAAATCAAGCTTCGGCAGAAGACTTCTTACATTCATATGCAAAAACTGCAGGCCACTCTGACTACTTAATTCGGCAGGGGTACAAAGGTCAGGACCTGGGTTAGATTGCACATTTCCAGACAGTAGAAGCAGCAAGATAATGGCTAGATCGAGGGTTACAACATTTGGATTTACAGAGAGCACTTGAACGAGAATCCAGAGTCACCAGAGTCTTTAAAGCCACATATTTCAGATGTGTGAAGTCCAGAGACATGGTACCAAGAGAACAGTCCTGACATTTAAGAGCAAGAGTCCCATTTCTCCCATATTGTTTGGGAGAAATGTGCATAGTTCTCACGTGTATTTACGGAGCAACGGGCTCTAAAAGTATCGTCAACATTGTAAAAGCCAAGGGTAGACAACAGAAAAATGAACAACAGCAACATGTTGGTTTATAGCCCTAAGAGTCACTAATCAAATAGTCCAACCGCAGATCAATAAAAAAAAGTCAGCAATCACATGGTCTACCAGGGTCTGGACTGGAGGTAGCGCTACCGCATTGACCCCAGACTTTATACGTTTGACCCCCAGCACTGGGGGTTCATTCCCTGCATACTCCTTACTTATCTCCATTCACTTCCCTCTAACTCTCCCTATTTCATTCCTTCAAATTAACACATACAGAATGCTGTTGTCCTTTTCTATATAAAGCAATAAGATGAAGATGGGTGAGAGAGATGCAGATTCAGTGATTTGCCAAATCACAGTGAGTCAGGATTAGATGAGTGGAAAGTGAATGAAGAATCACGGACACAGTAGTCTGACTGCCTAAGCATTTGGTACAATTGGGTTAACATGCAATTTAACGTGCTTTAAAGTGCTTTGCAGTACCTACCCTATGTTCACACACACACACACACACACACACACACACACACACACACACACACACACACACACACACACACACACACACACACACACACACACATACACATACACATACACACACACACATACACACACACACAGTGTCACCCACACATGCTCTCTCACACAAATATATACACACACAAAAAGGTGGCAGGGCTTGTCAGTGTGTTTTGGTTTGGCAGGCTGAGGATCTGACTGTGTGTACATACTTACCAGGGTGTCTTCACTGGGAGCCGGAGAGTCAGACAGCATTTTTGAATTTTGCAACACTGAATGTTTTAGCACCCACCACAAGCTGCTGGGGATATTGTCCATCGTCGACACACACCCATACAGATATACTCAGACAGGCAAACGCATGCACTGACAAACAGACACAAATACACACAAATGCATGCAGGCACACACACATTGACAGACGGAGGAAGGAGGTAACAGAGACGCTACATGATAGACCTTACCAGTTACGTTTTGCATACAGGAGTGTATACATGATCACTGGCTCATTGAGTTTGTAAAGATAATGTGTTCATGAAGAGACAGGATTCATTAGGCAAGTTAATTACAGTATGTGGTTGAATAATGATGAATGGAGAGCTGACTACTAGCTTAACCCCTGTGTGTATAAGATTGCTCCGCTCACAAGCAGTGTGTGTGTGTGTGTGGGGGGGGGGGGGGGGAATACGGACCCTGCTCAAAAGTAGTGCACTATATAGGGAATAGGGTGCCATTTTGGCCAACATTGGGGGTAAATTCAGATCAGTGTGTGTTTGGAGCGTGTCTCTCTGTGACCGTTCAGCACCTGACATGAAGCCTGCTCTCCCTACTCCAATTCCTCTCTGGGCTCATTTAATTTTAAAACACTGCAAAGGTCAAGTTCATGCAGACTCTACTGGTAGAAAAGCAGAGATATCCAGGCATTACAGACTATTACTGCTGGAGAATGAAGTCAGAGGACAAATCAGACACCAGCATTCACATGAGAAGGGCTTATCTCACAAACATAAATTTAGGTTAATTATAACAGCCATGTGATGGGTGAGTCTGTTTAAAAGCAAAAGCCTGGAGATAAACAAAACAGTGAGGTCAAACACACATTCACACATATACACGCGCACATGCATGCACACACACGAAGCAACACATCCACGCACGCACATGATTGCACACACACACAACATATCACAGCACTCTAACACCACAGCCTCTGTCACCTTACATCAATACATAACATGAACACATCTACTATATACATTATTATTAACATCAATCATCTATGGCAGTTGCTGATTGACATACCCTAAATAACCGTTTGAATTGCAGTGCACAAATTAAATATATATTGATTGGTTGGTTTGATCGATTTGATGAAGGATGTAGTAGCAGCGGCAGTAGCATAACTCCAGAACAATTTTTTTTTATGAATACATTACTAGCTATATAACATGTCTGTGTAACCTATGTATAAATGTTATTGTCTTAATCCTAATATGTTATAACATAGTTATTAGGCTACTAATAACTTGGTGACTGGATTCATGTGCATTATTGTTATTATTAAAGTGCATTTTTGTTCTGTTTGATTTATTGTCACCATAAACATACATTCTAGCCTTTGGATTAAATTCACATTTGTTACATCAGTGTGAAACATAAGAAGCTGCGCATTGAAACGTTTCCCCAAACAGAACTCACCTGTCCACCGCTATCGCAGTCATAGAGTATATACTAGCGAAGACAGCAGCGACGGGGAAGAAGTTGTGAAAGCGACAGTACATCAGCCCGAAGTACCACTCGTTGTGCACGGAATAGATGAAATTGATAACGGTGTTGAAGGCAGACATAGACGCTTCAGCAAACGCGAGGTTCAACAGAAAATAGTTGGTCACAGTTCGCATTCGTTTATGCGCCATAATGATCCAAATTACTACGACGTTACCCACCAGAGACACAGTAACCATGCAACTGTAGGCGAATGCCCATAGCACAATTCTCCAAACGGGTTGCACAAACTGGTTCCAGTCCTGATCAGTTCCATTGACCCCTGAAGAGTTGGTCCAATTGCTTGGCAATTTTAAATCAGTTGTGGTGAACAAGGGATCCATTTTTTTGGTGTTCTGCTGGTGACAATAATATAATTAGTCCATGCAACACCTATGAAATGTACACTAATCAACCAGTTACTGATTGAATAAATGGTAAGATATCATCTTGGAGAATGCTGATGTCTTTCAATTTAAACTTTCTTCGTCATTGCCATCCTGACGAATTTGGCACCCCTAAATTAGACTGGTAACATGATGCAATGATCACTGAAAAGCAGCTCACACAGAGAACATTTAGAATAACCCGCAATTATTAACCATGTAATTTGGATAAGAAAAAAAATGTAGGTGTTCCCTGGTACATGGCGTTCAAAGGAGCACCTCTTCTCCACCGCTGCAAAAAGACACAGGACGTGAAAGAAGCTGTTCCTAGACTTGACTCCACTCTCCAGCGCTCTACTCCGTACCCTATACTCTTGGCTCATTGAGGTGCTCTCTCTCTCTCTCTCTCTCTCTCTCTCTCTCTCTCTCTCTCTCTCTCTCTCTCTCTCTCTCTCTCTCATACTTAGCACGCGTACGCAAATATCAGATATTTTCAGCAATTGTATATGGTAACGGGAAACGTTCATGGACTAGACAACTTGTTCAACAAGCCCAGCATAGTTTAGCAAATTCATAAATGTCTAAATTTAGACAATAGAGAGATATGTAGCCTACAAAATACATATTGCTACTGTAGGATATGGGGATACCTATAGTGAATGGGTGATGTATATAAACTGAATGTATTTCATTATAGGCTCTACCCCACTATTTCCAATCAGCTAACATAGGCCACATATTCTGACAACATTGGGGAAACAAGACATGGTGCCAAAAAAATGGAAAAGGGGAAAGAGAGGGTTAGATTAGAGAGAGACTAATATGAATGTTGCTCTGTTTTCCTCTCCCCAAATTGGTGTAAAAAGTGTAGAAGATATTTATACTGAGGTGTTTTTTTTTATAGGCCTCTGAAAACGTACCTGATGGGCTTCTATTGCATGCGCCATAAGGGGATAGATAGAGTACTATGTCAAGCATAACTGAAATCAGGTCCTGAAACCTGAAAGAGCAGGGAAATTCATTTTAAGTCAGTTATCACAACTGACTGTCTGTCACATGTTCCTGCTCACTCTCCATCTGGTGGCCTTTTCTGCCTCCACCACCCAATGCTCTGTGGCGCTCTCTGCACTATAATGGTCATAGCTAAATTACTGAATGAATGTTGTACCCAAGGAATTGGGGCAGATCGACAATCAGTCAATGTGCTTGAGTAACACAGAGAGTGAGAGAGACAGGGAGAGAGAGACAGCGAGAGAGACAGCGAGAGAGAGAGAGATACATCCCTAGAGGCCCAGGGATAAATGCTGCTGTGGGATTTTCTGTGTCTGAAAGTCTAAGTGACTGGTTAGGGCCAGTTTGTGCTGTTCTGTGAAGGGAGTAGTACACAGCGTTGTATGAGATCTTCAGTTTCTTGGCAATTTCTCACATGGAATAGCCTTCATTTCTTAGAAGAAGAATAGACTGACAATTTTCAGAAGAAAAACTGGCCATTTTGAGCCTGTAATCGAACCCACAAATGCTGATGTTCAAGATACTCAACTAGTCTAAAGAAGGCCAGTTTTATTGCTTCTTTAATCAGATCAACAGTTTTCAGCTGTGCTAACATAGTTGCAAAAGGGTTTTCTAATGATCAGTTAGCCTTTTAAAATGATTAACTTGGATTAGCTCACACAACGTGCCATTGAAACGCAGAAGGGATGGTTGCTGATAATGGACCTCTGTATGTCTATGTAGATACACCATATAAAAACAGTTGTTTTCAGCTACAACAGTCATTTACAACATTAACAATGTCTACGCTGTATTTCTGATCAATTTGATGTTATTTTAATGTCACAGGCTGTCACATGACGTGAGCTCAGCATTGGAGCCGAGGCTAGGGCATTGCAGTTCTTGGAATATGTCAAGGATTTCCTCCTCTTCTTCCGAAGAGGAGAGGCGAAAAGGATCAGAGGACCAATATGCGGCGTGGTAAGTGTCCATGGTTCTTTTAATACGTAAATGTGCACATGAACAACTGACTACAAAAACAAGAAACGTGAAAACCCAAAACAGCCCTATCGTGTGCAAAACACAGAGACAGGAACAATCACCCACAAACACACAGTGAAACCCAGGCTACCTAAGTATGATTCTCAATCAGAGACAACTAATGACACCTGCCTCTGATTGAGAACCATACTAGGCCGAAACATAGAAATACCCAAATCATAGAAAAACAAACATAGACTGCCCACCCCAACTCACGCCCTGACCATACTAAATAATGACAAAACAAAAGAAATAAAGGTCAGAACGTGACAGAATATCCTCTTCAGAATTGAGAAAAGACCACACAATGGTAGCCTGTCATAGTACTACTCGCATCATATGCTGTAGTAATCCCATCACTGAAAATAATGGAGGTTGATTCATGTGTCTTACTTCAATCAATCAATCAAATTTATTTATAAAGCCCTTCTTACATCAGCTGATGTCACAAATTGCTGTACATAAACCCAGCCTAAAATCCCGAACAGCAAGCAATGCAGGTGTAGAAGCACGGTGGCTAGGAAAAACTCCCTAGAAAGGCCAGAACCTAGGAAGAAACCTAGAGAGGAACCAGGCAATGAGGGGTGGCCAGTCCTCTTCTGGCTGTGCCGGGTGGAGATTATAACAGAACATGACCAAGATGTTCAAATGTTCATAAATGACCAGCATGGTCAAATAATAATAATCACAGTAGTTGTCGAGGGTGCAGCAAGTCAGCACCTCAGGAGTAAATGTCAGTTGGCTTTTCATAGCCAATCATTCAGCGTATCTCTACCGCTCCTTCTGTCTCTAGAGAGTTGAAAACGGCAGGTCTGGGACAGGTAGCACGTTCGGTGAACAGGTCAGGGTTCCATAGCCGCAGGCAGAACAGTTGAAATTGGAGCAGCAGCATGGCCAGGTGGACTGGGGACAGCAAGGAGTCATCACGCCAGGTAGTCCTGAGGCATGGTCCTATGGCTCAGGTCCTCTGAGAGAGAGAAAGAAATAAATAATTAGAGAGAGCATACTTAAGTTCACACAGGACACCAGATAAGACAGGAGAAATACTCCAGATATAACAGACTGACCCTAGCCCCCTGACACATAAACTACTGCAGCATAAATACTGGAGGCTGAGACAGGAGGGGTCGGGAGACACTGTGGCCCCATCCGACGATACCCACGGACAAGGCCAAACAGGCAGGATATAACAAATATCTTCGCAACGGCACAGCCCAGGGGGGGGCGTCAACCCGGATGGATGTGTAATGTACCTATTACAATTGAGAAGAAGAATTAAAAATATTATTCCACATAGAGCAACGATTGACATGCCTGACAGCATAGTGGTAACATCATTAAGTGTGCACTTATACAGTAGGACCAACGCGGTTATACATCACTAAACAGCTGGAAGCCCTTGCAATGAGGACTGTCTATTGATTATCATCCATAGGATTGCTTAAAAGCTCACAAGTGCAGTGGATGCTACAGTGTAACTACTGTACAGATGTATGACCTTAAATTTGTATGAACTTAAATTGAGCCAGTTACAGTAGGAAATTATCCTGGAGCAACAGGAAATTTGAATTATTATGTGGATTGTAATTCATGGAAAGTTTTGCAGGGGTCGATAGATTTTTTGTAAGAGAAAATCAAGTCTAGATTTCAAAGATCTGTTTAACCTGTCTTTGTGATTGTCTCCATCCCCCTCCAGGTATCGCCTATCTTCCCCATTATCCCCTGTGAATTTATACCTGTGGTTTCTGTTCGCCTGTTGCCAGTTCGTCTTTGTCGAGTCAACCAGCGTTTTTGCCTCAGCTCCTGTTTTTTCCAGTCTCTCTTTTTCTCGCCCTCCTGGTTTTGACCCTTGCCTGTCCTGACCCTGAGCCTGCCTGCCGACCTGTGCCTTTGCCCCACCTCTGGATCATTTACCTCTGCCTACCCTGACCCTGAGCCTGCCTGCTGTCCAGTACCGTTGCCCCATCTCTGGTTTACTGACTCCTGCCTGCCTTGACCTGTCTATTGCCACCCATGATGGATTATTAAACCATTGTTAAATCGACATTGTTTGCATCTGGGTCTTACCTTCATACCTGATGAAGCCTTTTAAAACCGCAAATACAATACAAGTTTTAAATGTCCTGCATTGCAGAAGAGTTCTCCTGCAACAGAGTGGTCAAATGAAGATCCTACATCTGTACCGCCATACAGTACAGTATGTCATTATCTTGGATAACAGTAGGTTTCATCATAATGTGAGCTCCTATTGCTGTAAACGTTATCTCTAAGATCTACAGAATCATCTATTATTGGAGAGAAAATATGGTATTCATCTAACTACTAGCTATGAACTTGAGGACGAAAGGGTGGTCATGAAATGTATGGTCCAGAATATTGGGGGTTCTCTCTCCCTGTCTCTCCTCTCCATGCTCCCCGCCTTGTGAGTCACACACAGCCTTTCTTTCCTGATCACTGTCCTCTATCCTCTCCCTCTTTAATACGTCCTTCTTAAATTCCATTCTCTCTCAACTAAACCTTCTATTTTTTGCATGACATCACTTATTTCCTATAGGGGGAAATAAGTAATCAGTGCTCCAAGGTAATCATCGGGACTGCTTAAAACATGTCAGCAATTCAACATTCTCACCAGTTCCCCTATAGGCAATGGGAGAGAGATGATTGAATCATATACAACATTGTTTCACATTAATTTCATGATTTTCCTTTTGGCACAGTACATGCATGTTATTGTTAGCATGGCAACCTGCACAATGTTAATGGCTCACAGTATAGGTAGAGGAAAACTAGATTATTCTGTCACCTTAGAGACGAGGAAGAAAATAAATGTTTAATATAGCGATGTCCAGAAACAGAACCAAACTCCTGTTATCTGGTGTAGATATTACACAGTAATAATCAATGACGCAGTAAATGTCTTTGGACTCTAATATTGTGTCTTTGGGCTCTAATATCCTGATCTATGTCAGAGTAGTTTCCGTCCAGCACTTTCTCACAATGAAGGATGGTGGTTCAGATAAGATGATAATTGTCTAATTCCCTTTTGGAATAGTTACACCAGTGTTTAAAGGACAGATTGAATAGACAAAACATTAATAAGAATGAGCTTATTCCTTAGCTCTCTGACCTTTGTCCTGGTGATTTACATGAGAACACCTCAGAATTCAAAGTGCTTTCTGGTCAAATGAGCTCTTCTGTTATGACATTTTTGCAACCTGCTTTGAATGCCAAAAGCTGACTTTTTTCTCCTCTTGTTTTTGACAACTCTTCATCCACAGTTTTTTGGGGGTGGGAGGGTTGGTCAACCCAGACCCATGTGTTTCGTTATTTCTAAATAGTCACTCTGAGTCACCCTATTCTGATAGAAAGGGCAGATTTTGTGAAATGTATATCTAATGGGGGATTATAAAAAGTTGAGAATTCATATAATATCCTGTTAAGCTACACTACCGGTCAAAAGTTTGAAGTGCCGTTTTTTCAGTCAGGCAATAAAATACAGTACCAGTCAAAAGTTTGGACACACCTACTCATTCAAGGGTTTTTCTTTATTTTTAAATACATCAAAACTATGAAATAACACATATGATATCATGTAGTAACCAAAAAAGTGTTAAACAAATCCAAATATATTTCATATTTGAGATTCTTCAAATAGTCAACCTTTGCCTTGATGACAGCTTTGCACGTGCTTGGTATTCTCTCAACCAGCTTCACCTGGAATGCTTTTCCAACTGTCTTAAAGGAGTTCCCACATATGCTGAGCACTTGTTGGCTGCTTTTCCTTCACTCTGACTCATCCCAAACCATCTCAATTTGGTTGAGGTCAGAGGAATGTGGAGGCCAGGTCATCTGATTCAGCACTCCATCACTCTCCTTCTTGGTAAAATAGCCCTTACACCTCAATTTCTGAGGCTGGTAACTTTAATTAATGTATCCTCTGCAGCAGAGGTAACTCTGGGTCTTCCATTCCTGTGGCGGTCCTCATGAGAGCCAGTTTCTTCATAGCGCTTGTCGTGGAAAGTTCCTCTATTTACCAAATCATGGGAGCAAACCACACACACAAGTCAGAGTTAGTTATAAAAGTCCATCTTTAATTATATAAGCTCTATAGCATTTTGACGTTCAACAGTTCAGTATCTATAATGAAAAGTTGAGAGTCCCCCCACAATGGCAAAATGGGATCCTTTATAGCAAAGATCACACATAGTCAGACAGCATAGACATAATTCATCGTTCAGCTTTGTCTCCTTTCCCAAACCCCAGAACCATAAACCAATCCTCCATATCAACAGGCATATATCAAATTGTCATTTAGATACAACCCACTCTAAATACAAACTCCTGGACAAACTCACGGAGAGGAGAATGAGGCTATAGGTTAAGATAGAAACAACATTAGAGGGAGCATAGAATGATTCCAGACACTGCCACCCTCCTTTCTCCACTGGGAAAGGTAGGGAGTAAAAGATATGTTTACACATGATGACACTTTGACCTCTCCCCTCTCAGCGGCCCATGCAACTTAGTCTTGACATAGAACAGATAACTGCAACCTCGCCACAGTATTATACAAAAATACCATTCTGATGAGAATTAACTTACACACATTTGATTAATATAAAACATCTTACATATGTTACCAACAAATTCTGAATCTTCCACGACACGCTTCATGGTTTTTGCGACTGCACTTGAAGAAACTTTCAAAGTTCTTGAAATTTTCCATATTGACATGTCTTAAAGTAATGATGGACTGTCATTTCTCTTTGCTTATTTGAGCTGTTCTTGCCATAATATGGAATTGGTCTTTTACCAAATAGGTATATCTTCTGTATACCACCCCTACCTTGTCACAACACAATTGATTGGCTCAAACACATTAAGAAGTTAAAGAAATGCCACAAATTAACTTTTAACAAGGCACACCTGTTAATTTAAATGCATTCCAGGGGACTATCTCATGAAGATGATTGAGAGAATGCCAAGAGTGTGCAAAGTTGTCATCAAGGCAAAGGGTGGCTATTTGAAGAATCTCAAATAAAAAATACATTTTGATTTGTTTAACACTTTTTTGGTTACTACATGATTCCATGTGTGTTATTTCATGTCCTCACTATTATTCTAAACTCTTGGATGTGTAGGTGTTCTAAAACTTTTGACCGGTAGTGTATATTCCCACTTTCACTCACAATGACACGACAACCACTGTGACGGTCATTCATTTCGTCAGTCCATCAGTCGGTCACTGGTTATGTGAGTTAGCATCCAATAGACTGACCCCAACGTGAACCAACACACCTCCAGGCGGTGTGTAATTTAAATGCATTCCAGCTGACTATCTCATGAAGCTGGTTGAGAGAATGCCAAGAGTGTGCAAAGCTGTCATCAAGGCAAAGGGTGGCTATTTGAAGAATCTCAAATAAATAATATATTTTGATTTGTTTAACACTTTTTTGGTTACTACATGATTCCATGTGTGTTATTTCATGTCCTCACTATTATTCTAAACTCTTGGATGAGTAGGTGATCTAAAACTTTTGACCAGTAGTGTATTTCCCACTTTCACTCACAATGACATGACAACCACTGTGACAGTCATTCATTTCGTCAGTCCATCAGTCGGTCACTGGTTATGTGAGTTGGCATCCAATAGACTGACCCCAACGTGCATCTGGCCAGTAATTCATTCAGTGATCCCCAATGCCCTCAGCACAACCATCTATAATTCATGAATTATCCATTATTGAATATTAAGCAATAAACAAGCCACCCATATTCCAGGCACGTTCTGGTGTATGTGTGAGTGGCAGCGAGGAGCAGCTTGTTATCCATTGAAATGCAAGAGGGCTTCAAATCCCCAAAACGTGCATTTAGCTGTAGATGGACTTAGCTACCTTAGCTACTTAGCTACCTAAATCCTGTTCACATCAATGGTGTGTAATTACTCATAGATCCAAAGGCATAGGCTATTGATTAGACCTTGCAAGGGCTTTAAAATCTAATACAGGTGTGGGGCTAGAGCAGGAAAATAATCCTGAAGCAACAGGAAATGTGAATTTTTATGTGGATAATAATTCATGGGCATGTCTTGATTGATTGATTGATTAATTGGACTCACTATTCTTAGAGTCAGTTTGCTAATACAGTATTCATTCAATAAAATGTAGCCTAAATGTTAAAAGAGTCTGAAAGCAGTAGTCTTAGGCTATTGAAATACTGTTCTGTATCTTCTGTTTCCTGTAAGAAATATTATATTGCCTATAGGTTTGCAATTCTAATGTCCAGCGAAGAAAGGAATGGGAAAAATAGCAAAAGCATGGCAGAGTCTTTCTGCAGGCCTTTCTGCAGCGCCACCATACAGATGCGTTGAATCTTCAATTCTAAAGTCCATGAAAAGGGGGAATGAGTTGCCTGGGCGCTGCGCTGTTTAGCGGCTCTGGTGCTGAATCGGGTTCGAGGTGCTGTCCATGGTGCCGAATGTATGTGAGCTGTGTTAGGGCACAAGCCGGTATTCGCACACATGCTATTTAGATGTGTTCACTGTAGGCCTACCTGCGGCTTCTAAAATGTAAGTTACAACAAAGACTACTGACCTAGTAATAGCCTAGTATCCAGTGTCTACATCACATACATGTGTGCCAAAAATACACCAACAAGAGCTGATGCAATAGAGCAATAGCAGGGATTAAATGCTCTTTGTCCAGTAACAGTGACATTTTTCGGGTAGTGACACAGCCTATTAAGCGGCTAAGGGGAACCTTGGATGTGACCCATTTTCTTTAAGATGTTCGTTCCAAAGGAAAGCAAGCAATGCATGTCTGGATGATGAAAGCAAGCTCCTTTGTCTACCATCTGGGCTGTTGCACGTGATCATACTGTAATAATCGAGTGCTGTTGGATAATTGCTATAAATAGCAACAAAAACAAAAAAACGAAATTGCTATGTATTTCGATAATTATTTTTAAAAGATAGAGTGAGATGACACGTTAATTACATCGTTAGTACAATGTATTTCACCGCTCTGGCCCTTTAAATTATGTGGCCAAATCAGAGCGTGCACGGAAGTTATTGTTTGTGGGAATAGAGGGGGATTTGTGTGTGTGTGAGACAAAATTTAACGGGAGTAGCTATTTGAGATAAATTAAATCGTTCACGTCCTCGTGCAAAATTTAGACGTTTTGGAAATTAAATCCGATAATATAGCTAGCTAATTTGCTGAAATAGCTAATCAGTGCAGTGTTGTTGATATTCTTCTACTAGCATAGCTAGCTAGCTAGCTAACCTTAGTGTCTTGGCTAGCTAGCTAGCTTCTTCAGCTACCAAGCTTCTTCAGCTTCCAAGCAGTATGCCTTCATACAAAGAAGTGAGAAACAGCAACCGCTTCTATTATTTCATCAAATTCACCTTAAATGTCTACTCAATGCTCTTCTCGGTAAGTGTTGTTAATATGGACTTGTTGGTTTCAGGGACAGGGTTGGTGACCACTAGCTAGCTCTCAAGAACCCAAGCAGGAAATGGCCGTCTATTTGAATGGGCTAGGGGGGACCACATTGTTGGCTGTCAGAAAACCACTACCTTTGTTTAGCTAGCTAGCCAGTGTAGTAGCTAGCTAGTATAGCTATCGGTATCTTCCTAGCTCGCTAGCTAACTCTCTAGTGCCAAATTGCTTGCCAGAAGATCGAATAATACCAAGAAAATATTACTGTGTGTACACTCTGTCTGATATAACGTTAGTTGTTCATTTACCTCACTAGGCTACACTCTCCTTTCTGCTTTGTGGTATAGGGCAGGGCGTGGGACTACTGAGTGATACAGTGAAAGGGGTGGAGTGCGTCCCCTATTCCCTACATAGTGCACTACTTTTGACCAGAGCTCTATCTGGGTCCTGGTCAAAAGTAGTGCACTATATATAGGGCATAGGGTGCCATTGGGACAATAACTGTGTGTTGAGAGCCCTTTACTCTGAGAGCGAGGGCTTGAGATTGAGAGCAACCTGCACCAGTGCTCCTAAGAGGGATGAACCGTTTGCTCTGCTCTGCTTTGTCTTTGCAGAGTATAGCTATCTGTACTGCATCTTCCTAGTTCGCTAGCTAACTCTCTGGCATCAAATTTCTTGCCAGAAGAACAAATAATGTCAAAGAAATACTACTGTGTGTACACTTTGTCTGATACAGTCGTTAATTTACTACACTAGGCTACACTCTTTCCTTTCTGTGTTGTAGTACAGGGCAGGTTGTAGGACAACTGAGTGATACAGTGAAAGGGGTTAAGTGGGATATTTTATTTTTGCTAGACAGGAAACATGTTTCTAGCTGTATTCCATTAACAAATATTATTGTTTCAGTCTAACTTCATAGCCTAGGGCCTACATATTGCAATATTGTGACAGGCAGGGCCATTCAATGTAGTTATCTATGCTATGCCTACATATTACTGCGCTACTTTTGATGGGGGCTCCCAAGTGGCGCAGTGGTCTAAGACACTGTATCTCAGTGCAAGAGGTGTTACTGCAGTACCTGGTTTTAATAGCCTGGTGTTGACAAGCCTCTTCTAGGTGTTCTGAGACATGTAATGCAGCCTGGTGTTGATATCCCTCGGTTAGGTGTTCTGAGACATGTAATGCAGCCTGGTGTTGATATCCCTCGGTTAGGTGTTCTGAGACATGTAATGTAGCCTGGTGTTGTTGACAAGCCTCTTCTAGGTGTTCTGAGACATGTAATGCAGCCTGGTGTTGACATGCCTTGGTTAGGTGTTCTGAGACATGTAATGTAGCCTGGTGTTGACAAGCCTCTTCTAGGTGTTCTGAGACATGTAATGTAGCCTGGTGTTGACAAGCCTCTTCTAGGTGTTCTGAGACATGTAATGCAGCCTGGTGTTGACATGTCTCGTCTAGGTGTTCTGAGACATGTAATGCAGCCTGGTGTTGACATGCCTCTTCTAGGTGTTCTGAGACATGTAATGCAGCCTGGTGTTGACAGGCCTCTTCTAGGTGTTCTGAGACATGTAATGCAGCCTGGTGTTGAGAAGCCTCTTCTAGGTGTTCTGAGACATGTAATGCAGCCTGGTGTTGACATGCCTCTTCTAGGTGTTCTGACACATGTAATGCAGCCTGGTGTTGATATCCCTCGGTTAGGAGTTCTGAGACATGTAATGTCGCCTGGTGTTGACAAGCCTCTTCTAGGTGTTCTGAGACATGTAATGCAGCCTGGTGTTGACATGTCTCGTCTAGGTGTTGACAAGCCTCTTCTAGGTGTTCTGAGACATGTAATGTAGCCTGGTGTTGACAAGCCTCTTCTAGGTGTTCTGAGACATGTAATGCAGCCTGGTGTTGACATGTCTCGTCTAGGTATTGAAACGGTGTTGACAAGCCTCTTCTAGGTGTTCTGAGACATGTAATGCAGCCTGGTGTTGAGAAGCCTCTTCTAGGTGTTCTGAGACATGTAATGTAGCCTGGTGTTGACAAGCCTCTTCTAGGTGTTCTGAGACATGTAATGCAGCCTGGTGTTGACATGTCTCGTCTAGGTGTTGACACGGTGTTGACAATCCTCTTCTAGGTGTTCTGAGACATGTAATGTAGCCTGGTGTTGACAAGCCTCTTCTAGGTGTTCTGAGACATGTAATGCAGCCTGGTGTTGACATGTCTCGTCTAGGTGTTGACACGGTGTTGACAAGCCTCTTCTAGGTGTTCTGAGACATGTAATGCAGCCTGGTGTTGAGAAGCCTCTTCTAGGTGTTCTGAGACATGTAATGCAGCCTGGTGTTGACATGTCTCGTCTAGGTGTTGACACGGTGTTGACAAGCCTCTTCTAGGTGTTCTGAGACATGTAATGTAGCCTGGTGTTGACAAGCCTCTTCTAGGTGTTCTGAGACATGTAATGCAGCCTGGTGTTGACATGTCTCGTCTAGGTGTTCTGAGACATGTAATGCAGCCTGGTGTTGACATGCCTCTTCTAGGTGTTCTGAGACATGTAATGCAGCCTGGTGTTGACAGGCCTCTTCTAGGTGTTCTGAGACATGTAATGCAGCCTGGTGTTGAGAAGCCTCTTCTAGGTGTTCTGAGACATGTAATGCAGCCTGGTGTTGACATGCCTCTTCTAGGTGTTCTGACACATGTAATGCAGCCTGGTGTTGATATCCCTCGGTTAGGTGTTCTGAGACATGTAATGTCGCCTGGTGTTGACAAGCCTCTTCTAGGTGTTCTGAGACATGTAATGTAGCCTGGTGTTGACAAGCCTCTTCTAGGTGTTCTGAGACATGTAATGCAGCCTGGTGTTGACATGTCTCGTCTAGGTGTTGACAAGCCTCTTCTAGGTGTTCTGAGACATGTAGTGTAGCCTGGTGTTGACAAGCCTCTTCTAGGTGTTCTGAGACATGTAATGCAGCCTGGTGTTGACATGTCTCGTCTAGGTGTTGAAACGGTGTTGACAAGCCTCTTCTAGGTGTTCTGAGACATGTAATGCAGCCTGGTGTTGAGAAGCCTCTTCTAGGTGTTCTGAGACATGTAATGTAGCCTGGTGTTGACAAGCCTCTTCTAGGTGTTCTGAGACATGTAATGCAGCCTGGTGTTGACATGTCTCGTCTAGGTGTTGACACGGTGTTGACAATCCTCTTCTAGGTGTTCTGAGACATGTAATGTAGCCTGGTGTTGACAAGCCTCTTCTAGGTGTTCTGAGACATGTAATGCAGCCTGGTGTTGACATGTCTCGTCTAGGTGTTGACACGGTGTTGACAAGCCTCTTCTAGGTGTTCTGAGACATATAATGCAGCCTGGTGTTGAGAAGCCTCTTCTAGGTGTTCTGAGACATGTAATGTAGCCTGGTGTTGACAAGCCTCTTCTAGGTGTTCTGAGACATGTAATGCAGCCTGGTGTTGACATGTCTCGTCTAGGTGTTGACACGGTGTTGACAAGCCTCTTCTAGGTGTTCTGAGACATGTAATGTAGCCTGGTGTTGACAAGCCTCTTCTAGGTGTTCTGAGACATGTAATGCAGCCTGGTGTTGACATGTCTCGTCTAGGTGTTCTGAGACATGTAATGCAGCCTGGTGTTGACATGCCTCTTCTAGGTGTTCTGAGACATGTAATGCAGCCTGGTGTTGAGAAGCCTCTTCTAGGTGTTCTGAGACATGTAATGCAGCCTGGTGTTGACATGCCTCTTCTAGGTGTTCTGAGACATGTAATGCAGCCTGGTGTTGACATGCCTCTTCTAGGTGTTCTGAGACGTAGGGTATTTACAACTTTGTAATTACAGCTTTTCAGGGCAGTAGTGGGTTACACAGGTAGGTCTAATTCTCTTAAAGTCCATGACAGGCTAGCCTACATTACACATTTTAATTGTGTGCGCTGTAGGCTTTAAGGCTAGTGATGCAGTTTACAGAGTATTAAAAGTATTGTGTGTCTGTTTAGAATAAGGGAATTTGCATCATGGATGTATTTTACAGCAAATAAGTATTTTGGGGTTAATAAGCTTAACTTAAAATGCTGCTCGGTCTACGGATGAACTTTCTAGTGCCATTTTGTAGTGAATAGCCTAGTTTGCTGAGTGTTTAATCTTCAATTATGACACCATCTCATTGCACAGACTGTCACTGTCTACCAGTGTCACATGATTTGGGGTTTCTGACACAGCCTTTTCAGGAAGGGCATGCAACCAACCCACCCACACGCAACACAGCACCATATACCTATCTCTGGGTACCATGTGGCACAAGTCACAGACTGTCATTTGCTTTACCAGCTGTACTTTGGTGATAAGCGTTGCGTGCAGTAATATTGTTGTGCGTCCCCTTTACCCTACATAGTGCACTACTTTTGACCAGTGCTTTATGGGCCCTGGTCAAATGTAGTGCACTACATAGGGGATAGGTTGCCATTTGGACATGCTCTGTGTTGAGAGGCTTTTACTCTGAGAGTGAGGGCTTGAGATTGAGAGCCCCCTGTCCCATTGCTCCTAAGAGGGATGAACTGTACTCTCTGCTCTGCTTTGTCAAATCAAATGTATTTATATAGCCCTTCATACATCAGCTGATATCTCATAGTGCTGTACAGAAACCCAGCCTAAAAGCAATGCAGGTGTAGAAGCACAGTGGTTAGGAACAACTCCCTAGAAAGGTCTGTGAAGATTATGCATTAATCCAGTAGGATGCTGCAATGTCAGTCTTTACTGTCATCCCACCACCAGGCAGTGAGGATGCTACAGCTGAAAGAGAGAACGAAGGGAACTGGGAAAGTTAGTAAGAGATAAGGATGGGTGGCTTGGTGACTTTAGCTTGCTTTCAATTCATTTTCTTTGCTTATACATCAGTATAGAGCTGTGCGATATGGACAAAAGTTGCGATAAATTGCATGAATTAATATGATAAGTAGAATGATAATCATCTACCATTAATGTCTACCACAATTATTTTTTAATTATCCTGTAAACTACTACTACCAGTTTGATGGTAGTAGCCATCGATTGTCCCATTAACAATCACCCATATTAGCAAACCTATTTCATTTCAAACGTCACATTTCTCTAGAATAGGCTACATATCGTCATGAAGGATATCAGTAAAAATGCTTGGGATAAAATTGATCGGTATGGTCGATAATTTATTTAACGAAATGCAACCTAACCTTGATTAGTGACTCAGTGTTTAAGTGATGTCTTTATGAACGTATATGAGTGCCTACGACATGACGATGGTGGGCCTGATCGCCGACGGTGACAAGCCCTGGCAGAGCGGTGCCAGGAAGATAACCTCAATGTCAGCAAAACTAAGGAGCTGATTGTGGACTATAGGAAACAGGGGGAGCGGGGGATCAAAAGCTCTGTGCACATCACAGAGGACCTGACATGGACCATACACACCACCACTGTGGTGAAGAAGGCGTAACAGTGTCTCTTCAATCTCCCGCGACTGAAGAAATTTGACATGGGCCTTCAGATCCTCAAGAAGTGCTATAGCTGCACAATCATATTGACCGGCTGCGTCACCGCCTCTACTGGAACGCTCTACACAGGGTGGTGTGGACGGCCCAATACATCACTGGGGGTGAGCTTCCTGTCCTCCAGGACATGTACAGTGGCATGAAAAAGTATGTGAACCCTTTGGAATTACCTGGATTTAGCATAAATTGGTAGTAAAATTTGATCTGATCTTTGTCTAAGTCACAACAGTAGACAAACAGTGTGCTTAAACTAATAACACACAAATTGTTGAATACATAACTTCTCCAAAAGCTAATTGGAGTCAGGAGTCAGCTAACCTGGAGTCAAATCAATGACACGAGATAGGAGATGTTGGTTAGAGCTGCCCTGCCCTATAAAAAACACTCACACAATTTGAGTTTGCTATTCACAAGAAGCATTGCCTGATGTGAACCATGCCTTGAAGATAAGATATCTCAAAAGATGAAGAATTGTTGACTTGTATAAAGCTGGAAATGGTTACAAAAGTATCTCTAAAAGCCTTGATGTTCATCAGTCCACGGTAAGACAAATTGTCTAGAAATGGAGAAAGTTCAGCACTGTTGCTACTCTCCCTAGGAGTGGCCATCCTGCAAAGATGACTGCAAGAGCACAGTGCAGAATGCTCAATGAGGTTAAGAAGAATCCTAGAATGTCAGCTAAAGACTTACATAAATCTCTGGGACATGCTAACATCTCTGTTGACGAGTCTACAATACGTAAAACACTAAACAAGAATGGTGTTCATGGGAGGACACAATGGAAGAAGCCAAAAAAACATTGCTGCACATCTGACGTTCGCAAAAGAGCACCTTGATGTTCCACAGCGCTACTGGCAAAATATTCTGTGGACAGATGAAACTACAGTTGAGTTGTTTGGAAGGAACACACAACACTATGTATGGAGAAAAAAAGGCACAGAACACCAACATCAAAACCTCATCCCCACTGTAAAGTATGGTGGAGGGAGCATCATGGTTTGGGGCTGCTTTGCTTCCTCAGGGCCTGGACAGCTTGCTATCATCGATGGAATGAATTCCCAAGTTTATCAAGACATTTTGCAGGAGAATGTAAGGCTATCTGTCCGCCAATTGAATCTCAACAGAAGTTGGTTGATGCAACAGGACAACGACCCAAAACACAGAAGTAAATCAACAACAGAATAGCTTCAAAAGAAGAAAATACGCCTTCTGGAGTGGCCCTGTCATAGCCCTGACCTCAACCCAAATGAGATGCTGTGGCATGACCTCAAGAGAGCAGTTCACACCAGACATCCCAAGAATATTGCTGACCTGAAACAGTTTTGTAAAGAGGAATGGTCCAAAATTCCTCCTGACCGTTGTGAAGGTCTGATCCGCAACTGCAGAAAATGTTTGGTTGAGGTTATTGCTGCAAAAAGGAGGGTCAACCAGTTATTAAATCCAAGGGTACACACACTGTTCCCACCCTGTACTTGTGAATGTTTACACAGTCTGTTCAATAAAGACATGAAAACGTATAATTGTTTGTGTGTTATTAGTTTAAGCAAAATGTGTTTGTCTATTGTTGTGACAGATGACGATCAGATCACATTTTATGACAAATCTATGCAGAAATCCAGGTAATTCCAAAAGGTTCACATACTTTTTCTTGCCACTGTACACCAGGCGATGTTTGAGTAAGATTGTCAAGGACTGATTGTCAAGGGCACACGAGCCACAAACTCTTCACTCTGTTACCATCTGGCAAGCTTTTTCGGAGCATCAGGTTCCGAGACAGTTTCTACCACCAGGCCACCAGAATGCTGAACTAGCTTTCTCCCTGCACAGACATGCACCTCAGAGACTATCTGGACCTCAGAGACTATCTGGACCTCAGAGACTATCTGGACCTCAGAGACTATCTGGACCTCAGAGACTATCTGGACCTCAGAGACTATCTGGACCTCAGAGACTATCTGGACCTCAGAGACTATCTGGACCTCAGAGACTATCTGGTCCTCAGAGACTATCTGGACCTCAGAGACTATCTGCAATTTAGATTATTATTATTATTATTATTTGCACTCTCCAGTCTCCACACATTTAACCCTTACACACAAACACACAAGCACCTACACTCATACTTGTTATTTTTTTATTTTACACGTATTATTGTTATGATACATATTGACTAATGAACTGCATTGTTGAGGGATCTAGCACACAAGCATTTCACTGCAACTTTTATACCTGCTGTAAACTGTGTATGTGACAAATACAATTGAATTTGATTCGCCCATCTCTATGAGTCACCATAGACAACCTTTTGAGTGCTAGCTCCATTGTGTGCCCCTATAGTTAGGCCTCTAGTTGTGGATGTGCTGCCTGAAAGGTGGTAGAATAGAAAGTCTTTAAAGCAGACTATTGAACAGATCCTAGTGCTCGCCGCCTCTTTTCTATTTGTCAAATTTGAACTTCAAAACCATAGCCTAAGCTAATGGATGAGTCAGCAGATTTAGATGGTGAGTCTATTTTACTCATCCAGTTACTTTATCAGTTAAATGTAACCCTGTCCCGCCATCACTCTCTCTTTCCGCCACCATTTTTTGTGAATACTGGAATCAAATCAGCGGGTATAATGAATCCCTCTCTCTCTCCCTCTTAGCTCAGGAAAGCTCAGCTCCGTTCTCTTATATCAGTGCGGAGTTGACTATTAATAACTGGTCTCGCAATTTGCTAGCAACAACATTAAGTCACCATCAGTTGATACTTGTAAAAATGTCAATTCTGATAACGCTTACCTGTACCTATGATTGACCTGTACATCCGTGCTCCTTTGTGTTGCTCAGCTGGAGACGTAGCGGCCTTGACGTACTATGTGAGCTGGGATTCAATTTGTACATTCACATTCACGCTGAGTTGTGCAACACAAATGAGGGAAAAGTTGGTGGTTTTCTTCAATACATGTTTTAATGTGGAAGGACCACAGTAGCACAGGTCAAACATAGGTACCGGTAAGCATTTTCAGTATTTACATTTTTACAAGTAACGACTGATGGTGACTCAATGTTGTTGTTAGCAAATCACGCGACCAGTTATCACTACTCAACTCCGCCTCGATATAAGAGAACGGAGTTGAGCGTTCCTCAGCCATCTCCCTCTCTGCTTTCTCACCCTCTCTCACAGTCCATGACTCTCCCTCTCACCTCACAGGAAATTGCAGTCAATTTCATGTTAAATTTTCACCCCACCTTTCTGTCTGTAGCTCTGTCTCTCTGCCTGTCTCTCTCTCCCTTCGTCAGCCATACTGCTGCTGAGTATGAACTAAGTACAACATGTCAGGAACTTCCCCCGCTTCGATTTTTATTTTCTCCATTCTTTCTAACTTCTTTCGTTAATCCTTTTTCCTTTCAGCACTGCCTCCTCTGCCGTGTTCAGATGTAATGCCGTGGCTTGTGTTCCCCCAAGAGCTCCCCTGGCCCAAAGCCATGCAGGAGCACTCATTGTTAATTAATGATATTTCTTCTCCTTGTCTGTTCAATCTGCTTTGTGTAATTTCACACAGTTTTGTGTGTAGGTTTCCTTTGGGAAGGAGAGAGTCAGTCGACTAATCCTTTGAGAGAGTATGTGTACTGTGTAGCCTATTTGCATTGCTTCTTATCAGTCTGAAGTTTGTTATTTTGTAAGATGATGGGTTTGTCTCTCAGTCTCAGTGTGTGTAGCCTCCTTCTTACGCTACACTACAGTGGATGACAGAATGAATGATAAATTAGCTAACTGCTGTGAGAGACTAAAAGTAGGCCTACATCTTTTGAAAATATCCACTGGACACAGACGTCATTTTAACGTCTAGTTTTGATTTACATGTTGAGTTGTCAACTAACGTGAATTCAGTGTGAAATCAACCTACAATTTGACCCTACTTTGAGTGAAGTTGGGTGAAAGAAATCTGAAATTCCCTTACGTTGATGACTTTTTGCAAATCCAATCAGTATTCCACGTTGATTCAACTTGATTTTTGCACCCCGCTGGGTAGGGACTTTTTCCGATGTTGGGCGGGGTGGTGCTGGCAGTCGTGAATGGACTAAAGTAGGGAAAGAGTGATGAGGCTTGCTCTCTTAGTGCAGATTGCCTCTCTTCCTAATTGAGAATCAATAGGTAGGCCTATGGGGTTAAGATTGTTTGTTGCAGAAAGAAAGGACTATCATTATGAGTCAGTCTGCATTCCAAATGGCACCCTATTCCCGATATAGGCTAGTGCCTTTTATAGTCCCTTTAATTCACTATAAAGGGAAAAGGGTGCCATTTGGGATGCAGACAACATGAGACCCACCCTGCCATGGTTTTGAAAGCTCTCAAATAGCACACCAGGAGGTAGTCAAGTGGGGTTTGTTTGTTGCTAACAAGGCTGATGCCACAACAACACAGCAGCTAGCCTTGGCCTAGTTCTCTAACCACCATCTCCTGTCGTCATTTGCCAACTTTAAACTAAAGCCCTTTGTGTTTCCTAATTAACTACAAGGAACAAGGAAAATGGGTCGTATCATCAGGATGCTACCACTAGAGAGGAAGACATCCAGGGCTTTGGTCAAAAGAAGTGCACTATATGGACTAGGGTACCATTTGGGACTTATCCATGCTATTTTGAAGAAGTCCATGTTATTTGACATCAGCTCTGAGTTTACAACACAATCCAAGGGAAACGGTAGCTTTGAACGTTGCTTGGTTAGGCTTTCTATGCACACTGCAGAGCTCTGACCATCTCACCCCGACCCCTACCCTCTCTTCTTCCCCCTCTCCCTGCCTCCCTGCCTCTCCCTCTCTCTCTCCCTCCCCCAGCTCCTGGGCCTGTGTGTGTTGTGCGTGGGGGTGTATGCGGAGGTGGAGCGTCAGAAGAACCGTACCCTGGAGGGGGTGTTCCTGGCCCCCGCTGTGGTGCTAATCCTGCTGGGCCTGGTGATGTTCACCGTCTCCCTGGTGGGCATGGTGGGCTCCCTCAGGGACAACAAGACCCTGCTACACATGGTGAGAGAGGGAGGGGGGGGGGGGGGGGGATATGAGGAGCGATGGAGGTTAGGATGGAAAAGAGGAGGGATGAAGGAAAGAATAGGAGGGTTGAGAGATTAGGTTGAGGAGACCCAAGGTATATGGAGTGGGAGGAGGAGGGGACAGGACAAGAGGACTCTGCTGACTGGAATATGTCAGTCAACCTGAGGATGGTGTTGCCAATCTCAGCCCAGCAATCTCTGGTCCCTCTGGCTTGATATGTACATGGCATGCTAAGTGCATTCTCTCCCTCTCTCCATCTGTCTTCCAGTTTTTGTGTGTCCTGTGTGTGCTACTGTTCCTGCAGGCTGTGGCTCTCATCGTTGCGCTCATCTTTGAGAAAAAGGTCAGTTCTCTCTCTCTCTCTCTCTCTCTCTGTCACACACACACACACACACACACACACACACACACACACACACACACACACACACACACACACACACACACACACACACACACACACACACACACACACACACACACACACACACACACACACACACACACACACACACACAGCTGTAACACATGTTCACCAGTGTCGCCTCTGGCATCGCCTCCAGTCACGATAAGATCACATCAAAGAAGCATTCAATGTGATGGATGAGGAATTTCATGGCTTATCATCCCTCCTCTCTCCTCTTTCTCTCTCTCCCTGTAGACATCAGCCCTGTTCCAGAGCAGTATACGAGAGGGAATTAAACACTATTACGATGATCTGGACTTCAAAAACATCCTGGACTTTGTGCAACAGAAGGTAAGAGGACTGATTCCCTTTTCATTATCAGAAGCAACAGACAGGAAATAGTGGTGTGTACTGAATGAAGAGGCCACTGACTGTTTTTTATTTAACCAGGCAAGTCAGTTAAGAACAAATTCTGATGTACAATGACAGCCTAGGAACAGTGGGTTAACTGCCTTGTTCAGTGGCAGAACGACAGATTTTTACCTTTTCAGATCGGGATTTCGATCTGGCAACGTTTCGGTTACTGGCTAGACGCTCTAACCACTAGGCTACCTGCTGCCCCACTGGGTACACACCCACACATTACCCACTGGGCACACACTGGTTGAATCAACATTGTTTCCACGTCATTTTAATGAAATTATGTTAAACCAACTTGGAATAGACGTTGAATTGACATCTGTGCCCAGTGGGTAGGGTTGCAAAGAGAAGGTATATTACTGTAAGATGTATATGTTTACCAGTAAACTACCAGGATTTTCAAGGATTATATGTAACCTATCACAAGACATCTAGTGGCCCTTTTGGGTCACATCACATTATCACAGGTGTCTGTAATTATCTCTGGCCTCTCTCTGGCCTTATCACATGTGAAAAATAAGTTCTGTTAGTTATGTGTTCCATTTTTAATACATTTGACTACATTCTAAAAACATGTTTTCACTTTGTCATGATGCGGTATTGTGTGTAGATGGGTGAGAAAATAAAATGTATTTAATCAATTTCTGAAGGCACTGTATATGAATACTTTAAAAAAAAGTTATTTAAATATAAATTACCAACGTTACGATAGATTGCCATAGATTTTCTATTAAAGCTGCAATATGTAACTTTGGGCGACCTGACCAAATTCACATAGAAAAGTCCAAGAAGCGGTAGATCTGTTCTATGTGCTCAATTTCTATGCCTCCTGCTCTTAAGTTTATTTTTTGCTGTCTTTTACTTTCAGTTTTGTACACCAGTTTCAAACAGCTGAAAATACAATATTTTTGGTTATGGAAAAGATATTTCACAGCGGTTTAGATGTTACAATGATTCTCTACACTATGCATGGCTTGTTTTGTAAAATGTTTGCATCCAGCAAATGGCAAAGCGATTTCTGCATAGTGCGTCTTTAATTGCCAAAAGTAATGAAGATTCTGGTAACTTCGGTAAATTACCTGTAGTTTTGCAGCCCTAACTGACATGGAGAGAGTGTGATTGATCTAGTAAAAAACAATAGACTTAACTGATTTTTTATTAAACCTCTCTCTCTCTCTCTCTCTAGTTCTCTTGTTGTGGTGGGGACGACTACAAGGACTGGGGTGTCAATCAATACCATTTCTGCAATGGCACCGGGCCACTGGCCTGTGGCGTCCCTTATACATGCTGTGTCCCCCACAAGGTGAATGTTAAAACTGTTCTCGACTCCTCACTTTTCACCTCTCATCTAGACTGTGTGTGAATGAATGAAAGGAGCTCTGAAAGTTAGGATCCGATAACACATGAACCTTATCCAATATTATACCTGCCCTCCCTATCAGCCTATCAGTCTCTCACATCTCTGGGGGAGACATGTTTCTGTGGATCTCATTTGGTGCTCATCTAGGCTCCCCACGCACAGAACTGTATGGCAACAAGGGAACAGAAAAAGATCGGAATTGGCTGGCTGTGTGAATGCAGTGACTGGAGGGATCCATGTTTTGCTCTCAGTAAAGCCTCTCTCCACCTGCCAGTACTTCCCCTGGCCTCATGGTTCATTACTAGGTAATTAGCGCTGGCTGAATTGGTTACAGTGAAATGTGTAAAGCCACTCAGGCACAGGAAGAGACCCGAGACCTCAGCATCAGTGGAGAGAGTGGGAGCTAATCAAATTAATTTACTGAGCTCATGATTCATTCTCTCTCCCCCTGTCTAACTCACGCTCTGGCTTATCTCTTTCTGCCCTCTATTTCTCTCACTTTATCTCTCTCTCTCTTCCTCTCCCTCTCTGTCTCGCTCTCTCCATCTATTCCTCTCCTTCTCTCTTCCTCTCCATCTCTTTGTCTCTCTCTCTCTCTCTTCCTCTCTTCCTCTCTTCCTCTGTCTGGTCTGTGCCCACGCAGGGCAACTCCAAAGCGCCAAACAGCTATAAACACAGATTAGGGGATGTGTGTGTGTCCAACGTGCGTAGATGTATTTTTAACTGGGCCACTACAAGCATATCTGACTTAGGAAATGTTTGTAGTTTTTTCTTCTTCTTATCTTTGCACAGAAGAATGGACAATACATGAATCCTCTTCTTCATGATCTTCATCTTTTCCTGTCTCATTTTTCCCAGGTGGGAGAGGTTGTCAACACTCTTTGTGGTTACAAGACTCTCAGCCAACAGGTACGGGTAAAATAAGTTGCTATATTCCACTCCTAATAGGCTGTGAACCCCCCCCCCCCTGTGTTCTGCTCACTTTCTGGCCTTCATTAGTCTGTGGAGTTTGTCATTCTGCACAAAGACATAAGTTACGTCCCAAATGGCACCTTTTTCCCTACATAGTACACTACTTTTGACCAGGGCCTGCATCGGGACGCATTCAGAGACTACAAAAGGGAAAAGAGCAGCTGCAGGATCATTTACTTTCATGACCCCAAAACATTTTATTTTCTCTAGCTGCAGCATGCTGAAAATAAGGCAGACTAACTGAGTCACGATATATTGTGCCAGCTGGTAGTGGCTGGTGTTGTTGTGATATTGATTCAGCTGTCTCTGTTTTCTGTCCTTGAGATGTTCTCACCTCCATATTTTCTTTGGTACTGTGGGGAATAGTTTATTAGTTTAAGGCACAATATTAGTTTGTCGTAGTAGATAAAAACGAAGAAAATCCACTGTTTTCTATTGTTCATGTTAGCATTGTAGTGCCTCATCATCTGTGAAATTACTGTCTTTCTTTTGCCTTGATGACATATATTTAAAACATAACTACAATCAGTCAAATGCATCTCATGTACTGTAGTCTCTCTCTCTCTTTCATTCTACCTGTCTTCTCTCTTTCTCTGTCAGCGTGAGCTCCTGGATGAGGTGATCCATGTGCGGGGCTGTATCCATGCTGTCAACCTGTGGATGGGAGACAACGTGGGAGCAACTATTGGACTCTGCTGTGCTATAGGGCTGCCACAGGTCAGTCACAGACACAGACAAACACCCAACACACACACTTGCACAACTGCCTCCAATCAGACAACCAACTTACCTGACCCAGGTGTGTGTGTGTGTGTCTAGTCACCCAGTCGCCTCATCCCTGAGAGGTTTCTCACAGCCTCCTAGCCAGTCTGTCTCTGTCTGTCCACCACTTCATTCGTATTTTGTCTTCCGTTCACCCAGATCTCAACCATGGACATGTTCTAAATGGCACCCTATACCGTATATAGTGTACTATCCTTGACTAGGGTCCATCCTACATGTATCTTAGCCAGCTTCCACTTAATGCCTCTGTAGTGCTTTCATAACCAAGAAGCAGCTGGATGATTTTATTGTGTTATAAAGTCAGTTGTAATGGATCAGGGTTTGTAGTTTACTATTATTATCCATTCACTTGGTTTGTGTTTTTGTCTAGTTTACAGCTTTTGTCTGTCTGTCTGTCTGTCTGTCTGTCTGTCTGTCTGTCTGTGTCTGTCTGTCGTTGTTTTTAAGGGGGTGGATCAGCTTTAATATTGCGGATAGATTCTTGCTTCTATCAATGTAATTGTCTGCATCATTTCAACATTTTGGGGAATATATATATATATCCAGATACAGTTGAAGTCAGAAGTTAACACACACTTAGGTTGGAGTCATTAAAACTTGTTTTTCAGCCACTCCACAAATTTCTTGTTAATAAACTATACTTTTGGCAAGTCGGTTAGGACTTTGTGCATGACACAAGTAATTTTTCCAACAATTGTTTACAGACAGATTATTTCACTTATAATTCACTGTATCACAATTCCAGTGGGTCAGAAGTTTACATGCACTAAGTTGACTGTGTCATTAAACAGCTTAGAAAATTCAAGAAAATGATGTCATGGCTTTAGAAGATTCTGTTAGGCTAATTGACATAATTTGAGTCAATTAGAGGTGTACCTGTGGATGTCTGTCTAGGCCTACCTTCAAACTTAGTGCCTCTTTGCTTGACAAATTGGGCATCAAGATGTCAGAAAATAAATTGTAGACCTCCACAAGTCTGTTTCATCCTTGGGAGCAATTTCCAAATGCCTGAAGGTACCACGTTCATCAACAGTAGGCAAGTATAAACACCATGGGACCACGCAGTCGTCATACTGCTCAGGAAGGAGACTTGTTCTGTCTCCTAGAGATGAACGTATTTGGTGCGAAAAGTGCAAATCAATCCCAGAACAACAGCAAAGGACCTTTTGAAGATGCTGAAGGAAACAGGTACAAAAGTATATATATCCACAGTAAATCGAGTCCTATATTGACATAACCTGAAAGGCCGCTCAGCAAGGAAGAAGCCACTGCTCCAAAACCACCATAAAAAAGCCAGACTACGGTTGCAACTGCACATGGGAACAATAACCGTAATTTTTGGAGAAATGTCCTCTGGTCTGATGAAACAAAAATATAACTGTTTGGCCATAATGACCATCATTAGGTTTGGAGGACAAAGGCGGAGGCTTACAAGCCGAAGAACACCATCCCACCCATGAAGCACGGGGGTGGCAGCATCATGTTGTGGGAGTGCTTCGCTGCAGGAGGGACTGGTGCACTTCACAAAATAGATGGGAAAATTAGGTGGATATATTGAAGTAACATCTCAAGACATCAGTCATGAAGTTAAAGCTTGGTTGCAAATGGGTCTTCCAAATGGACAATGACCCCAAGCATATTTCCAAAGTTGTGGCAAAATGGCTTAAGGACAACAAAGTCAAGGTATTGGAATGGCCATCTCAAAGCCCTGACCTCAATCCTATAGAAAATGTGTGGGCAGAACTGAAAAAGCATGTGCGAGCAATGAGGCCTACAAACCTGACTCAGTTATACCAGCTCTGTCAGGAGGAATGGGCCAAAATTCACCCAACTTATTGTGGGAAGCTTGTGGAAGGCTACCCGAAACGTTTGACCCAGTCAAACAATTTAAAGGAAATGCTACCACATACTAATTGAGTGTATGTAAACTTCGGGCCCACTGGGAATGTGATGTAAAAGATAAAAGCTGAAATAAATCATTCTCTTTACTATTGTTCTGACATTTCACATTCTTAAATAAAGTGTTGATCCTGACTGATCTAAGACAGGGAATTTTTCCTAGGATTAAGTTTCGGGAATTGTCAAAAACGGAGTTTAAATGTATTTGGCTAAGGTGTATGTAAACTTCCGACTTCAACTGTACATACATAAACTCAGCAAAAAAAGAAACGTCCCTTTTTCAGGACCCTGTCTTTCAAATATAATTAAAGTCCAAATAACTTCACAGATCTTCATTGTAAAAGGTTTAAACACTGTTTCCCATGCTTGTTCAATGAACCATAAACAATGAATTAGCATGCACCCGTGGAACAGTCGTTAAGACACTAACAGCTTATAGATGGTAGGCCATTTTTGTGATAATGATATAATTAGTTGGTTGTAATTTTGGGTAGAACAGACTTTTCCATGTCTGTGTTAGCTGCATCTGTGATGTAACTCCACCAGTCTTATTTATGATATCATTTACAAAAATTAGACCTTTTTTTAAAATTATATCAAAAAATACATTTTTTTAAATTTATTACGGTAGTATATTTGAGTTATACCACAATATTTGTTGTATTATTTGTTCTGTCTTTTCAGGTGGATTAAACTGAAATTGCAACCAACTTTCTAAGGCTTGTTTAGAAAATAATTATATTTTGGAGTTGATTTCATTTTCAAATAACGAAAGTGAGCAGTTGTAATCTGAATAAAGGGGAAAAGGCCATTCTTGAACATGGGGTGAGACAGTCTTACTAATTTACCATTTTGGATTTAAGTATAACTTTTGTATGACTGATGTCTTTAGTGAGAGGTCTAATGCTTTAATATTTAATCATTTCTGCCCTCCAAAATCATATTTGTTATATAAATAGGCCCTTTTAATTTTGTCTGGTTTGCCATTCCAATCCAACTTAAATTGAATATTTTTTGTTCATATAATTTAAAAAGCAGGTCACTAGGTGTAGGCAAAACCATAAGCAAATAGGTAAACTGTGAAATGACTAAAGAGTTAATCAGGGTGATTTTTCCACAAATAGACAGGTATTTTCCTTTCCATGGTAGCAAGATCTTGTCTATTTTTGCTCACTTTCTATTAAAAGTTTTTGGAGTGAGATCATTTCTTTCTTTCAGGCTAAGTATACCGAGTATGTCCACATCAGACCATTTTATTGGTAAACTACACGATAATGTAAAAGTTTATCATAATTTGGTTTTAATCCCGAGAGGATAGCAGAAGTATCTAGATCCTCTATGAGGCCGTGGAGAGATTATCATTGTGGTTTTAAAAGAAAACATGAATCATCAACGTACAATGACACCTTTGTTTTTAAGCCACGGATTTCTAATCCCTTAATATTATTGTTGGATCTCATTTTAACAGCTAACATTTCAATGGCAATAATAAATAGATATGCCGATAGTGGACAACCTTGTTTTACTCCTCTTGACAGTTTAAAACTTTCTGAGATGTAGCCATTATTTACTATTTTATATCTAGGGTTACTATACGTAACTTTAACCTATTTTATAAGAGATTCTCCAAAATTGAAATATTCTAGGCATTTACAGTGGGGAGAACAAGTATTTGATACACTGCCGATTTGGCATGTTTTCCTACTTACAAAGCATGTAGAGGTCTGTCATTTTTATCATAGGTACACTTCAATTGTGAGAGACGGAATCTAAAACAAAAATCCAGAAAATCACATTGTATGATTTTTAAGTAATTAATTTGCATTATATTGCATGACATAAGTATTTGATCACCTACCAACCAGTAAGAATTCCGGCTCTCACAGACCTGTTAGTTTTTCCCTCCTGTTCTCCACTCATTACCTGTATTAACTGCACCTGTTTGAACTCGTTACCTGTATAAAAGACACCTGTCCACACACTCAATCAAACAGACTCCAACCTCTCCACAATGGCCAAGACCAGGGAGCTGTGTAAGGACATCAGGGATAAAATTGTCGACCTGCACAAGGCTGGGAGACCTAAACCCAATAGAGCATCTTTGGAGGGAGCTGAAAGTCCGTATTGCTCAGTGACAGCCCCGAAACATGAAGGATCTGGAGAAGGTCTGTATGGAGGAGTGGGCCAAAATCCCTGCTGCAGTGTGTGCAAACCTGGTCAAGAACTACAGGAAACGTATAATCTCTGTAATTGCAAACAAAGGTTTCTGTACCAAATATTAAGTTCTGCTTTTCTGATGTATCAAATACTTATGTCATGCAATAAAATGCTAATTAGTTACTTAAAAAGAATACAATGTGATTTTCTGGATTTTTGTTTTAGATTCTGTCTCTCACAGTTGAAGTGTACCTATGATAATAATTACAGACCTCTACATGCTTTGTAAGTTGGAAAACCTGCAAAATCGGCAGTGTATCAAATACTTGTTCTCCCCACTGTATATATTAACACCAGTCGTACTTTATCAAAAGCCTTTTCAAAATCAGCTATGAAAACCAGGCCTGGTTTCCCCGATATTTCATACTATCCAATTGTTTCCAGTATTTGTCTTATATTACCTCCAATGTATCGTCCATGTAAAACAACCTGTCTGAGTAGGATGAATAATACGACAATACCTTTTTAATTATATGCACCAAGCATTTAGCTAGAAGTTTTGCCTCACAACCCTGAAGTGTAAGAGGCCTCCAATTGTTTTTGTGGACTGGATCTTTATATATACCATTTGGATCCTTTCAGTAATAATGAAATCTGAACTTGTTGTGTGTCCCATAATCTACAGTTTATATAGGAGTGGTTAAAACATACTAATACTGGTCCTCTGAGTATATCAAAAAAGTGGTATGCATTTCTATGTTGAAGATTGAAAAGGAATTTGGTGCATTTTTCCCATATTCCAACCAATTCGCTTAATTTTTATAATTTATTACACTGGATCTTTCTTGAATAGGTTCCTCCATTTCTTTTTCCTCTCATATTCTGTGCCACTATGGTACAGTTTTTATTGCTATCTAACTTTACTGTTAGTCCTTCAATTTCCTTTGTTAATTTGGACTCTTTTGATCTAAATTGCTTTTGTTTTATAGATGAGTACTGAATTGCATGGCCTCTAAAGACACATTTAAAAGTGTCCCATACAGTAAGGATCTGTATGTTATGTCGGGAAAAGTCAGTTATAAATTATTCTGTCCTAGTTAAAAACAAGTTATCATCCAGTAGGGTTTGATTAAATTTCCAATATCCTCTCCCACGTGGAATTTCTGAAAGAGTAATATATTTATGCCAATTATGTGATGATCCGACAGCATTCTGTCCCCTATCAACACTTTTTAAACTTTTGGTGCCAGAGATAATGACATAAGAAAGTATTTAAAACCATATTAAAATCCCCCACCATAATAATAGTCTAGTGTTGCTTGTAGAGTTGATAAATTAGTTTATATATCTTCAAAGAAGCTTGGATCATCATTATTTGGACCGTATAGGTTAAAAAGCCATATCTGTTTATTGTCCAATAACATATTTAAAATAATCCATCTACCTTGATTATCTGTTGTCTGTCTGTCTCTAATTTATTTTGTCCCCCCATTCTCTCTTCCTCTACTCTTTCTCTTTCATCCATTCTCTCTATTCCATTTCCTACCCCGGCCTCACTCCTCTCCTGTGCTGTGAAAGTTTTGCAGCCAGACTTCTATGCGAGCCCCCCTGGAGACGTGTAATAACACCACATACTGAGTCTGCAGCCGCTGCACTATTATGTCATGAGTCCAGTAGCAGACAGACAGTCCAGTCGAGTAGTAGACAGACAGGCAGTCCAGTATCAGACAAACAGTTCAGTAGCAGACAGACAGTTCAGTAGCAGACAGACAGTCCAGTCCACTAGCAGACAGACAGTCCAGTCCACTAGCAGACAGACAGTCCAGCCCAGTAGCAGACAGACATTCCAGTCCAGTAGCAGACAAACAGTCAAGTCCAGTAGCAGACAAACAGTCCAGTAGCAGACAGACAGACAGACAGTCCAGTAGCAGACAGACAGACAGACAGTCCAGTAGCAGATTGTTCAGTCCAGAAGCAGACAGTCCAGAAGCAGACAGACAGTCCGGTTCAGTAGCAGACAGACAGTCCAGTACACCAGGGTTCAGTAGACCACAGACTGGCTGCAGAAAACTTTCTCAAATGGAAAAGGAAACTGGGGGTTCTTATCAGGCCAGCTCAGGTGAACTAGTCCATTTTTAAAGCACTGGGGAATGGACAACAGCACGCTCAAGTTGGCTTGCCCAGGCATAGCTCACCTTGGGACCAAAGTAAGATATTAATTAATTCAAAAGTTGGATATTTGTGTGCCTCTGCAACTTTTGTAGTGTCAGGTACATACAAGCACATTAAACACACACATGACAGTGCAATATATTTAAGTACATAGTTACATGGTCCTTGTATCTACAGCTGTAATATTTCCCCCTGGCTGTGGGTACCTGTCCATATGGGCCCTGGTCAAAAGTAGTGGAATATAAAGTGAATAGGGTATCAGAGTCTAACTCTAACTGGTCTCTCTGGTCTTCTATGTTCCCTCTCTCCAGCTGATGGGCTGTGTGGTGTACTAGTCCCAGTGTCAGAGTCTAAATGCTACTGGCCTTTCTGCTCTGTTCCCTGTGTGTCTCTGCAGCTGATGGGCATCATGCTGAGCTGTATGTTCTGGAACCTTCTGGTGGAGATGAGTGAGTCCATGGACATGGTGGACTTCAAGATCCTCAAGAGGGCTGGCTTCGAGTACAGCGAGCTGGACCTGGCTGGTGCTGGATGCTGCCTGTGTCTGCCCAGAGACGGAGGCTACCTCCCTCTGCCAGCCTTAGACCCCATCTTGTCTGACCCTGACCTAAAGCCCATCCCCATCCGGGTCCAGCGGCCCCTGCCCGTCCAAGTCCATAAGCCCCTGGCCCAATCCCTCCAAGACCTCCAGCTATCTGGGCTTAGACTGGATGAGGTAGACATTGGGCGTAAGCAGAATAAGCAGAAAAGAAGGGAATATTGATTTGTGAATTTTCTCAGATGTTTTGTTGTTGTTTTGGTCACTGTGTTTGTTGAAGGACAGGTTAGACCTGGGGTTCTATTTGGTGGTCAGACCAATCAATGGTCATTAACTGACAGGATTACAGGTTATAATGATCACGTTCCTAGTTGACTACATTGCTGATGCATGCCAGATCTCAATTCCTGGATAGGTGTTTAACGTATCAGCTAACCGCACCATATGATATAGCAATCTGATTCCCGACTGCTCAGTCGATGATGTGGCACACAACAATTGGTTGATGCGATGCATGTAGTTGGTCTGGAAAGTGACCAGAGGTATGGCACTTTGGCAAGGCATTATTGGCGCAGTCGTTTTCCTGTTTTTATATATTTGTTATTTTGAAATCCAAATCTTTAAAAGAACAAGATGCTGCAGTGGCTTTTAGGCCCCCCTTTAAGTGTGTCGTTTTTAAAATGTAACTTTCAAATGGAGCTGCCGTCTCTGCATTATTTAAATATTTCCTATAATTTTGTTCCAGCTATTTTTGGGGGTTTTTGATTTTGAGCTTCGTCTCAAATGCTGAAGTTAAAGCATACCTCAGGCTGTATTCAAATATAGCCCAGTAGTCAGAAGAAGATTTACGTCATGTATATTTACTATACAGACTTTATGAAATGATCAGTTTGAGATGATCATTCTAGTCAGAGCAGAGGAATAGGAATAGTCAGTCTTGTCTTGCGTTGCGTGTCTGTGAAGGATGTGTAGCCTAATGTTTCTTTTTTTAGTATGAACTCTTTGATTCCATTTGTACCGGTATGTATGCTATGAACTGCCTATTCAGGAACAACGTGGGAAGCATGTGTGTTTTGTATTTTAATGAAGTTTAAAAAACAAACTGTTTACAGCTCTTTTAGGGTCTCATCAGGGGTTTTCAGTCTCTTCTCAAACAATTTCCTCCATATTTATTATACTTTTATAATACATTATAAGGGATAAAACAAATCCAGTCTAAACAGGGGTGGACTGGGACCAGAAATCGGCCCTGGCATTTCTAACACACCTGCCCATTTTTTTAGTTGTATGCCCCCACACCAGCCCATTCCCCACCCCCCCTTGAGGTCCCCATTGTTACCCAGATAATTATCATTTTGCGTAAAAATAAAAAAGTTACACAGGCCCACTGGGCTAAAAATGGACCAGCCCATCTGGCATTTGCCCGAATAGCCAGATGGCCTGTCCACCCATGAGTCCAAATTATATCAATCCATGTTTAGCTAGGATCTTTTTTCATATCTGATTTATTTTAGATTCATCTTAGCTCTGGTCTTGTATAAACACTACTGTCATTGTTAATAAAGCCGTTTTGAACTTGATTTCTTTGCTGTAATGTCATCTGTATTCTGCCTGTAAACATGTGATGCATGCAACCATCTCCCATGAAAAGTATGGTTGTGCCCAAAATGGCACTATAACCCTATGGGCTCTGATCAAAGGTAGTGGACTATAAAGGAAATAGGGTGGCATTTGGGATGCACACTGGGTTGGCACACAGTGCAAATTGCAGCAGATGCTTGGAAGCAGGCCAGAGATTGATAGTACCACCACCAGTAGCATGTGCTGCTATGTGCTTAGAGTTCATATGAAGCCTATGCACTTTTCATTCACTTAAAAGGGAAATGTAATTTCACAGATGCATTTCTGAAATGGGTAACTGCCAATGCCTATCCTAGATCTGTTGGCTTTAATTATCAGTCATTACTCTGTACTCAGCTAAGAGACTGCTGCCCTATGTACATAGCTGTCATCAAGGCAAAGGGTGGCTACTTTGAAGAATCTCTCAATTTATTTTGATTTGTTTGACACTTTTTTGGTTACTACATGATTCCATATGTGTTATTTCATAGTTTTGATGTCTTCACTATTATTCTACAATGTAGAAAATAGTAAAAATAAAGAAAACCCTTGAATGAGTATATATATATATATATATATATATATATATATATATATATATACATATGTACATATGTATATGTATTTGTGTATTTGTTAGGTATTACTGCACTGTTGGAGCTAGAAATGTAAGAATTTTGCTGCACCTATGTACATATGTATATGTACATATGTATATGTATTTGTGTATTTGTTAGGTATTACTGCACTGTTGGAGCTAGAAATGTAAGAATTTTGCTGCACCTGCGAAAACATACAAAATATGTTAACGCATCCTTTCAAATTTGATTTGTTTTTGAATCGTCAGTCATAGCCCTGGTCAAAAGCAGTGCACTACAGTATATAGGGAATAGGGTGCTGTTTTGGACTCTGCCATAGAGTGGTATCCCCTTTGACATGTTCGACTCTCCCGAGCTGCTGCTTATCACATTAAAAGGAAACACTTTACTATCATAATGGAATTCTAAGAAAGACTCTTTCAATGAAATGCATATACAGGTACGCGTCAATTCATTTCTACAAACAGAACATGACACATATCTTGAGAGGGGCAGAGAGATGGCTAGAATAGAGGGGGACAGACTGAGAGAAAGAGAGACTGTGCCACCCACCTCTATTCTACCTCTCTCTGTGTCTCTTCTCACCTCTGTGATGGTGATCAAGAGCAAGCGGGTGGAATAATTATATACAGGCGAGAGGCTCAATGGGAGGAAATGAATTGCGTCGCCAAAATAACACTCGGTGGGCTGAGTGCAAGAACGAGACACATCCAAACAGCCATTATGATAATAACAACATGAATGCTGCTGTTGGTAATTACCAAGAGCAGACATGGAGCCTCTCAAGGACAAGCCCCCCATGTCCCCTCTTAGAGCTGATCTATGACTGAGCTTTAGACTGGGATTAAGATGTAACAGATGAAAAATCAATGGCTGGTACAGATAGTGCCTGTTCAAACTTTGGTGGAAAGAAGGCTTTTTGTGTCTTGTTATCTGTGGTAGTTCTGAAGCGAGGACTATAAGAGAATTTGAGAAAGATGGCAGATGGGAAAATCACAGAAAACAATAATGGAAGGCCAAAATTACTTGATTTTTTTAGTCTTACATGTTTTGTAGAAAGGCAGAGCGGAAGTGGATAAAGTCCAAGTTGCAGGTTCATTATGATATTCTGAGAGAGCAACTTGGCATGCATAACAAGGTGTCACGAACCGGCTCGAAGCCCATAACAAAAAGGGAGACAATGTGGAGATAAGGAATAACAAAAATATATTTATTAACTAAAGTAAACTACAGTATAACAATTAACAATGCTGTATGTAGTCAGTTTTGTAAGTGAGTGGTTGCGTGCATAGATGTGATAATGAGGGGTGTTGAAAGTTGCCCAAGCAAGCAAAGCAAAACAAAGCAAAGCAAGACAAAACAAACAGTCCACAACCAAAATCCAACAGTGTGTCTGCATGGAGAGTCTCCTCAATGAATGGGGGAAAGAAGTATTTACATCTGATACATCTCACACCCGGGCTCAGGTGTGTCCCATTTCGCTGACGACACTCCCGGCTCCGCCCACCAACATCCTATTAAGGGAAACAAAAGCAAAGAGAAAGAACTCAGCAGACAGAGTGGGAGGGTCATCACAAAGGCAATTCGACATGCCAGACAGGTGCATTTTTTAAATCTTGATCACTAGTAATCAGAATAACTCGAGAGTCCTTTTCTCGACCATTGATGGCCTGATAAGTCTTACCCCCCCAAACCTATGTGAACTTTCCTCAACATCTAAATATGATGAGTTTGCGGCAGATGTCAAAGATAAGATAACATTAGGCAGGGTATCAGTCAAGCAAGACCTGATGAGAAGTTTGATGATATGTGCCCTAGCCTACCATGCAAAGGCATTATGGATTTATTTTCCCTGGTTGACAGCCATGTTCAGGAAGGTGATATCATAACTTAAGACTTCAACCTGCCTATCCCCACCACCTTCAAATTGGTTTTAATTGCATATCTGAAGAAGTGCACGCTTCACAGGCACTTTCTACTGCAGTAAAAACTGCTATGGTGAAACCCCTTCTGAAGAAAAGTAATCTAGATTCTTCAGTTTTTAGCAAATTACTGCAAATCTCCAACCTTCCATTCTTAAGCAAAATTCTGGAGAAATTGGTTAGCAAAATGATTTTTTAAGCACCAAAGGTATTTTTTTTCTCATTCTAATCTTGTTTTCGTGCCCACCACAGCACAGTGTCATGACATTGCCCTGTTGGGTAAGGTTTATGACCCCCGTAAACACCTTTCCCCCGTTTCTCTCTACTCTACAGAATGGACTCTTGAAAAGCCCTTTGTTAACATAGAGAGAGTATGGTAACATCAAAAGGTTGGGGAAAGGTACAATATTCCTGTAATCCAACCAGTTGGAAGTGTCCGTTGGTACTTAAAGAATATGATGTCAGATCAGTTGGTGTCTGAGACTGCCTTCTCTTCTTGTGCACCAGAAGCATGGAATAATCAACAATCCATGCTTCATCTAGATATGTTAGTGCCACTGAATGAATTTAAAATATTGATGGGAGACTGTTACAGAGGAGTGTTCATGCCTTTTCTAGGCTGGATCATGTTGTTGTATTGTATTGTTGTATGTTTTAATTCTGTAATGTATTGATTGTTGCTGACTTCTTGGCAAGGTCTCCCTTGAAAAAGAGACTGGGTATCAATGGGCTTTTCCTGGTTAAATAAAGGTTTAAAACAATTCTTTAAAATGATTTCCCTGTTAAAAGAGGTATTTTTTCTGTTGTCTTTTGCAGAAGCTTGAATTGTTTACCGTGTGCGTTCATTTGCTGAGTGAGTTTCCGAGACATAGTGTTTGTTGTTTTTTCAAGTATACTGTGATCCTGCTGCTACCGTTCCTCAGTTAAGTATTATGTTGATCCTTAACCACTGATTCCTCGTCTGGTCTCTTCTCTGCACCTGGGTCCAATCTTACCACGCCAAAAAAAGCTTTTTACCACCTGAGGAACATTGCCAAGGTGTAGCCGTCTCTCTCAGGCTGATACAGAGATTCATCCATGCTTTTATTACAAGCAGGCTGGACTACTGTAATGCTCTCCTGTCTGGTCTACCCAAGAAAGCCATTGGTCAACTGCAAAACATGCAGAGTGCTCCAGCACGGGTACTGACCAAGACAAGTTTTAAGGTCTCTGCACTGGCTGCCTGTGAGTTTTAGAATTCATTTTGAGATTTTTCTATTGGTTTTTAAATCAATCCACGAATGTGCACCCCAATACATGTCAGACATGCTTTTCAGTTATGTACCCAGTACGTCCCTCAGGTCAACTAGCACTGGCCTTTTAACAGCCTTTAGTAATTATGCCCCCAGCCCCTGGAATAGTTTGCCAGAGAACCTGAAGGGGGTCGAAACTGTGGACACACCATTTGAAACACACCATTTTAGCTTTGCTTTTCCTTAGGATGCTTTTTAGTTGTTCAATTGTTATTTTATTTGATTTCCTATCCTCTTATGTTGTGTAGTAAATATTTCTGTTTTCAATTCCTTTTTTCCTGTGAAGCACATTGCGTTGCACTCCATGTCTGAAATGTACTGTATAAATCAAGCTTGATTTTATGTTTAGGTGAATTAATGCCATTGATAGGCCATGATCATCACAGTGTGAAACAGGTGGTCTATATGTCACATGCTGGTCAATGGCTATTTATCTTGGCCTTTGTTCTATGTGATTTGTTCACACAATTTATAATGTTCACAATTCCCCATTCACTCATTTATTTCTGGTAATCAATGGCATCTGTCATCTGGTTGGCTTAATAATTGATCCCTTCCCTGGACACAGATGAAACCTGTCCCTGGACCAAAAAGCACTTGTTTTTTGGTCCAGGGGTGAAATGGCCATCTGGCATTTCAGGCAAATACCAGATGTGCTCTTCCATTTTCAGCCCAGTGGAACTGTCTAACTAGTTTTTTTTCTGCGCAAAATGAGCATTTTCAGGCTAATGATGGGTGCTTCAAGGAGAAAAAAAAATGTCCTGTGTGGGGGCCTCTATGAAAAATATGGGCCGGTGTTTTAGAAATGCCAGGGCTAATTTCTGGTCCCAGTCCACCCCTGCCTAGCCCTTGGCTTAATCTGTCCCAGGGGGCATAAGGTGTGTCCAATAATGTCTGTGCACTCATGATTCAATTACCCATGGGTCTATGTCACCGTCATCCATTGCAGGTTCGTATTTACCTGGATTTAACCCAGAGTCAATTTCATAGTCGAGTCGATGCACCTTGGCCATAGGGTGAAGGTGAGTGTAATTGTCCAGTAGAGCCAGGCGCGGCTGAAGAAAGGAGTTGGATTCAGACGTAGGGACACAGACATAATGTATCTGGATGGTTGCACACCGGGCCATCATTATTTCTTACAATGACTAAACTAATGAGAGTTTGAAGCTTATATGATGGAAATGTTATCCAGTGTTTTGAAACAGTTCTCTGCATTTTCACTATTGCTGTCTTCATCTAGCTTTTAGCATCCTGCTAGGCCACTGCTCATAACCTACCCCTCTCCTTTGCAATTAGTTCTGCTTTTCTATTCAATTTAATTTATCTCTGTGACTGGCCATTGCCAAAACTGTCTTTGGGGTTAAAGCTGGAATCCTTAGCGGTGAAACTGCCCCATCATCTGGGAGCGATCACTGGCGCTGTTTCACCTTTCACGGATCCCAGCTTTAAAACTGCACTTGTTTTTGACGTTGATTGTATTCATAAAATGCTTCACATCAAATCATTTCTGAGCCCTTTAAAAAAACTACAGCTAACTAAGTTTTAATAGAGAAGATAGACTGTGTGTGTGGGTGTGTGTGTGTGTCTGTGTTAGGCCCCATATGACATAGACAGACAGGCTGTCATCATCTTGTGTGGACAATTATGGCCTCATCATTTGCAATAAATTATATAGTCCTATAAATAGAATAAAACCATTTGTAAGATGGGAAACAAAATAATTGTTATGGAAATATAGATTATGTAGCCTAGGTAGGGGGTGGGGGGAATTTAGTTTTGGGTTAAAAAATAATACAATCACCAGAAATTCAGCAAAAAATTAGTTTTATTTAGGAAATCTGTTCAACAACTATTCCTACAAATAAATAAGAGACATACTTGCCTTCAGAAAGTATTCACATCCCTTGACTTAAAAATAATAATAATTGTGTTACAGCCTGAATTTAAAATGGCTTCAATTGAGATATAGAGAACCAGCAAGATGGTGCCGACAGCCATGGCAGCTCTGCTTCTAGCTCCTAAGCAACTTTGCAGTATTTTTTTGTGTGTGTTATTTATTACACTATTAGCCCAGAATGTTTTTGGTGTTATTACAAACAGACGGAAATAACTTTTGGATATCAGAGCGGGGGTAACTCACCAGCAAGGCGACCAGGAATACGACTTTCCCGAATTGGAACCTTTGTTCGCACGCAATTTAACTTATCCCAGAGGCTGCTCCAAGATGCCGACGGCGGAGAAGAGGTATTCGGAGTGGACTTCTAGTCCGACTCAGGGGGTGGACACACCATCCACCCCTTCCGAGTATTGTCTCTGGACAATAAAGTAGATGAGCTCAGGGTGAGGATCTCCTTCCAGAGAGACATCTGGGACTGTAACACACTCTGTTTCACGGAATCATGGCTCTCTCCGGATATACTGTCCCCGTCCATACAGCCAGCTGGGTTCTCAGTACATCGCGCAGACAGGAATAAAGAACTCTCCAGGAAGAAGGGTGTGGTGTATGTTTCATGAATAACCACTCATTGTGTGATTGAGATAACATACAGAAACTGAAGTCCTTTTGTTCAGCCGGCCTAGAATATCTCACAATCAAATGACGACCGTATTACCTCCTAAGAGAATTATCTTCGGTTGTAGTCACAACCGCGTATTTTCCCCTCAAGCCGATACCATGACGGCCCTCAAGAAACTACAATGGACTTTATGCAAACTGGAAACCATATATTCAGAGGTCGTATTTATTGTAGTTGGGGATTTTAACAAAGCAAATTTGAGGAAAATGCTACCGAAGTTTCATCAACACATTGACTGTAGTACTCACGCTGGGAAAACATTCAACCACTTCTATTCTCTCTTCCGGGATGCCTATAAGGCCCTCCCCCACCCTCCCTTCGGCATACTATATCACGATTCCATTTTATTCCTCCCTTCCTAAAGGCAGAAACTCGAACAGGACGTACCCATGCTAAGGTCTATTCAACGCTGGTCTGACCAATCGGAATCCGTGCTTCAAGATTGTTTTGATCACACGGACTGGGATATATTCCAGGTAGCCTCGGATAATAACATTGATGTATACACGGTGACGGAGTTCATCAGGAAATGTGTAGGGGATGGTGTTCCCACTGTGACTATTAAAACCTATCCAAACCAGAAACCGTGAAAAGATGGCAGCATTCACGCTAAAGCTGACTGGAAACATGGTTGAATACAAACACTGTAGTTATTCCCTCAGTAAGGTAATAAAACAGGCAAAACATCAGTACATAGACAAAGTGGAGTCGCAATTCAACGGCTCAGACACGAGACGCATGTGGCAGGGTCTACAGTCAATCACGGATTACAAAAAGAAAACCAGCCCCGTCGTGGACCAGGATGTCTTGCTTCTGGACAAGCTAAACACCTTCTTCGCCCTCTTTGAGAATAACACAGTGCCATGGACGCAGCCCGCAACTAATGACTGTGGGCTCTCCTTCTCCGTGGCTGACGTGAGTGAGACACCCTCACAGGGCTGCCGGCCCAGACGGCACACTTAGCCGCGTCCTCAGAGCATGCGCAGCCCAGCTGGCTGCGGTGTTGACGGACATATTCAATCTCTCCCTATCCCAGTCTGCTGTCCCCACTTGCTTCAAGATGTCCGCCATTGTTCCTGGACCCAAGAAAGCAGAGGCAACTGAACTAAATTACTATCACCCCATAGCACTCTCTTCTGTCATCATGAAGTGCTTTGAGAGGTTAGTTAAGGATCATATCACCTCTACCTTGCACCCCAGACCCACTTCAATTTGCTTACTGCTCCAATAGATCCACAGATGATGCAATCACCATTGCACTGCACACTGCCCTGTCCCACCTGGACAAGAGGAATACCTATGTAAGAATGCTGTTCATTCACTATTGCTCAGCCTTCAACACCATAGTACCCTCCGCGCTCATCATCGAGCTCGGGGGCCCTGGGTCTGAATCCCGCCCTGTGCAACTGGATCCTGGACTTTCTGACGGGTCGCCCCCAGGTAGTGAAGGTAGGAAACAACACAGGGGCCCCACAATGATGCGTACTCAGCCCCCTCCTGTACTCCCTGTTCACCCATGACTGCATGACAACACACGCCTCTGTTGTGGAAATTTCCTGTATTACCAAATCATGAGAGAGCAAACCACACACAAGTCAGAGTTATCATAAAGTCCATCTTTAATTATATGACCTTCACCGTAGCCCTGTGACTCTCAGATCAATTCAGTGTTTATAAATGAATTCTCTGAGAGTGCTTATTAAACAGTCCTTAGTATCATTTATAGCCAAGACACACTCATCAAAACTCACATGACAAATAACAGATCTTAGGAACATTATACAAATAACCTTCACCAGAAAAAGGAGTATCCCATAATTTATAGCATTAGCTATAAATTATTGTTCCTTTTGGTCTCCTAAACCAAAGCTCTTAACTCGTTCTTGGTACCACTTAGAACCAAAAACATTACCTCATCCAATGGCATATATCAAATACACCCCCTCCTGGACAAGCTTACAGAGAGATGTGACTGGCACACAGACATTGTGGAGCCAACCTAACTGGTTCCCCATTAATCACACCATCCCTTCACATGGTTTAGGAATAGTTAGAAGAAGCATAATATAAAAATTTATGAAACATCTTATTTATAAATGTTACCTAAAGGATTCTGATTCTGCCACGACACCTCTCACACAACTCCATCATCAAGTTTGCAGATGACAACCGTAGAAGGCCTAATTACCAACGATGACGAGACAGCCTACAGGGAGGAGGTAAGGGCCCTGGCTGAGTGGTGACAGGAAAATAACCTCTTCCTCATCATCAACAAAAGTAAAGAGTTGATCGTGGACTTCAGGAAAAAGTAGAGGGAGCACGCCCATATCCATATTGATGGGACAGCAGTGGAGAAGGTGGAAAGCTTCAAGTTCCTCGGTGTACACATCACTGATGATCTTAAATTGTCCAGGCTGAAGAAATTTGACCACTAATCAAATCAAATGTTATTAGTCACATGTGCTAAATACAACAGGTAAATTTACTGTTACATTACTGTGAAATGCTTACTTACAAGCCCCTAACCAACAATGCAGTTCTAAAAAATAAGAATAAGAATAAGAAATAACAGTAAAAAGTAATTAAAGAAAAGCAGTGAAATAACAATAGCGAGACTATATACAGGGGGGTACCAGTACAGAGACAGAGACAATGTGCGGGGGCACTGGGTTATTTGAGGTAACATGTACATGTAGGTAGAGTTATTAAAGTGACTATGCATAGATGTTAACAACAGAGAGTAGCAGCGGTGTAAAATAAGGGGTGGGGGGGGTGCAAATACTTTGAGTAGCCATTTGATTAGATGTTCAGGAGTCTTATGGCCTGGGGTAGAAGCTGTTTAGAAGTCTCTTGGACCTAGACTTGTCACTCCGGTACCGCTTGCCGTATGGTAGCAGAGAGAAAAGTCTACGACTAGGGTGGCTGGAGTCTGACAGTTTTTAGGGCCTTCCTCTGACACAACCTGGTATACAGGTCCTGGATGGCAGGAAGCTTGACCCGAGTGATGTAATGGGCCGTTCGCACTACCCTCTGTAGTGCATTGCGGTTGGAGGCCGATCAGTTGCCATACCAGGCAGTGATGCAACCAATCAGGGTGCTCTCGATGGTGCAGCTGTAGAAACCTTTGAGGATCTGAGGACCCATGCCAAATCTTTTCAGTCTCCTGAGGGGGAATAGGTTTTGTTGTGCCCTCTTCACGACTGTCTTGGTGTGCTTGGACCATGTTAGTTTGTTGGTGATGTGGACACCAAGGAACTTGAAGCTCTCAACCTGCTCCACTGTAGCCCCGTCGATGAGAATGGAGTGTGCTCGGTCCTCTTTTTCCTGTAGTCCACCATCATATCCTTTGACTTGATCACGTTGAGGGAGAGGTTGTTGTCCTGCACCACATGGCCAGGTCTCTGACCTCCTCCCTATAGGCTGTCTTGTCGTTGTCGGTGATCAGGTCTACAACTGTTGTGTCTTTGGCAAACTTAATGATGGTATTGGAGTCCTGTCTTGCCGTGCAGCCATGAGTGAACAGGGAGTACAGAAGGGGACTGAGCACGCACCCCTGAGGGGCCCCTGTGTTGAGGATCAGCGTGGCGGATGTGTTGTTACCTACCCTTACCACCTGGGGGCGGCCCATCAGGAAGTCCAGGATTCAGTTGCAGAGGGAGCTATTTGGGCCCAGGGTCCTTAGCTTATTGGTGAGCTTTGAGGGCACTATGGTGTTGAACGCTGAGCTGTAGTCAATGAATAGCATTTTCACATAGGTGTTCCTTTTGTCCAGGTGGGAAATGGCAGTATGGAGTCAATAGAAATTGCATCATCTGTGGATCTGCTGCAACTTGGAGTGGGTATAGGGTTTCTGGGATAATGGTGTTGATGTGAGCTATAACCAGCCTTTCAAAGCACTTCATGGCTACAGACGTGAGTGCCACGGGCCGGTAGTCATTTAGGCAGGTTACCTTAGTGTTCTTGGGCACAGGCACTATGGTGGTCTGCTTAAAACATATTGGTATTACAGAATCGGACAGGGAGAGATTGAAAATGTCAGACACTTACCAGTTGGTCAGCGCATGCTCGTAGTACACGTCCTGGTAATCTGTCTGGCCCTGCGGCCTTGTGAATGTTGACCTGTTTAAAAGGTCTTACTCACATCGGCTGCGGAAAGCGTGATCACACAGTCTTCTGGAACAGCTGGTGCTCTCATGTATGTTTTAGTGTTATTTACCTCGAAGCGAGCATAGAAGTAGTTTAGCTCGTCTGGTAGGCTCGCGTCACTGGGCAGCTCTCAGCTGTGCTTCCCTTTGTAGTCTGTAATGGTTTGCAAGTCCTGCCACATCCAACCAGCGTCAGAGCCGGTGTAGTACGATTCGATCTTAGTCCTGTATTGACGCTTTGCCTGTTTGATGGTTCGTCGGAGGGGATAGCGGGATTTCGTTAAGCTCCTGGGTTAGAGTCACGCTCCTTGAAAGCGGCAGTTTTTCCTTTACCTTAGTGCGGATGTTGCCTGTGATCCATGGCTTTTGGTTGGGGTACGTATGTGCGTACGGTCACTGTGGGGATGACGTCATCGATGCACTTATTGATGAAGCCAATGACTGATGTGGTGTACTCCTCAATGACATCGGAGGAATTCCGGAACATATTCTAGTCTGTGCTAGCAAAACAGTCCTTTAGCTTAGCATCTGTTTCATCTGACAGCTTTTTTTATTGATCTTGTCACTGGTGCTTCCTGCTTAAATTTTTGCTTGTAAGCAGGAATCAGGAGGATAGAATTATCGTCAGATTTTCCAAATGGAGGGCGAGGGAGAGCTTTGTATGTGTGTGTGGAGTAAAGGTGTTCCAGAGTTTTTTTCCTCTTGTTGCACATTTAACATACTGATAGAATTTTGGTAAAACAGATTTAAGCTTCCCTACAGTCCCCGGCTACTAGGTCTGTGGTGGTACAGTATGTAAACAGTTCTGTAAACAGTTCTAAAAATACACATGAAAACTCTCTAGGTAGATAGTGTGGTCTACAGGTTATCATGAGATACTCTACTTCAGGCGAGCAATAGCTCAAAACTTCCGCTGCTATTTACAAAAATACGTAGTCCTATGCCCCTTGTCTTACCAGATGCTGCTGTTCTATCCTGCCGATACAGCGAAAAATCAGCCAGCTGTATGTTGATAGTGTCACCGTTCAGCCATGACTCTGTGGAGCATAAGATTTCAATGTTTTGAATGTCCCGTTTGTAGATTAGTCTTGCGAGTAGGTCATCGATTTTATTCTCCAAAGATTGCACGTTTGCTAGCCGAATGGAAGGAGATCATCCTGTCGGGCTGTATCGCCGCCTGGCACAACAACTCCACCACCCACAACCACAGGGCTCTCCAGAGGGTGGTGCGTTCCGCCCAACCCATCACTGGAGGCACACTGCCTGCCCTCCAAGACACCTACAGCACTCTATGTCACAGGAAGGCCAAAAAGATCATCAAGGACATCAACCACCCGAGTGAAGGCCTGTTCACCCTGCTATCATCCAGAAGGTGAGGTCAGTACAGGGCCATCAAACCTGGGACCGAGAGACTGAAAAACAGCTTCTATCTCAAGGCCATCAGACTGTTAATAAATTGCCACCTTTAGCCAGCTACCACCCAGTTACTCAACCCTGCACCCTAGAGGCTGCTGCCCTATATGCATAGACATGGAATCACTGGTCACTTTAATAATGGAACACTAGTCACTTTAATAATGTTTACATACTGCTTTACACATTTCATATGCATATACTGTATTCTCTTCTACTGTATTTTAGTCAATGCCACTTCAATTTTTTTTGTCCTAATATTTATGTTTCTTTATTTCCATTATTTTACTTTTAGATTTGTGTGTATTGTTGTGAATTGTTAGATATTACTGTTGGAGCTAGGAACACAAGCATTTCGCTACACCCGTAATAACATCTGCTAAATATGTGTATGTGACCAATAACATTTGATATTGTGTCACTGGCCTTCACACAATACCCCATCATGTCAAAGTGGAATTATGTTTTTAGAATCTTGTACAAATTAAATAAAAATTAAAAACTGAATTGAGTATGTATTGAGTCAATGAGTATTCATCCCCTTTGTTATGGTAAGCCTAAATAATTTCAGGAGTACACATTTGCTAAGTCACATAATGAGTTGCATGATCGTGTTTAACATGATTTGAATTACTATAATCATCTCTGTACCCCACACATAAAATTACCTGTAATGTCCCTCATTTGAGCACTGAATTTCAAACACAGATTCAACCACAAATACTAGGGAGGTTTTCCAATGCCTCGCAAAGAAGTGCGCCTATTGGTAGATGGTGAAGTTATTAATTACACTTAGGATTCTGTATCATACACCCATTCACTACAAAGATACAGGCGTCCTTCCTAACTCAGTTGCTGGATAGGAAGGAAACCGCTTAGGGATTTCACCATGAGGTCAATGGTGACTTTAAAACAGTTACAGAGTTTAATGGCTGTGATAGGAGAACACTGAGGAGAGATCAACAACATTGCAGTTACTCCACAATACTAATTTAAATTACAGAGTGAAAAGGAACACTGTACAGAATAACATTTTTCCAAAACATGCATCCTGTTTGCAATAAGGCACTATGAAACTGCAAAACATGTCCTGAATACAAAGTGTTCTATTTGGGAAAAATCCAACACAACACATCACTCTTCATATTTTCAAGCATGTGGTGGCTGCATCATGTTATGGTTACGCCTGTCATCTGCAAGGACGAGGGTTTTTTACCTGGTTCAGTCTGCTTTCCAACAGACACTTGAAGACAAATTCACCTTTCAGCAGGACAATAACCTAAAACACAATGACAAATATACTTTTTTAAATTTAACTTGGCAAGTCAGTTGATAAGAACAAATTCTTATTTACAAAGACCCCGACCAAATCCTCCCCTAACAATTGTGGCCAGCTATGGACACCTGCGCCACTCAGGAGCTCCTTTCCAAGACGACATTGAATGTTCCTGTGCACAGTTAGATTTTACTTAAATCATCTTGAAAATCTATAGCAAGACTTGAAAATGTCGGTCTCGCAATGATCAACAAAACAAAACTTTACAGAGTTTGAAGAATTTAAAAAAGAATAACGTGCTGTGGTGGATATTATAAAATAAGGATTTGCTGGAGTCCAAGTCAAAGATTCTTTATTTTTGTGAACTCATGAGAACAGAGTTACACAGCGCAGTGCAGATAGTCTGAATTCCCGAAGCATTGGGTGATAAGCACGTATCTTTATAGTTTCCTGTTCAGGAGCAAGCTGGTATTCAATACCAAATTATACTCAGAAGAACAGGACATTATAATAGGACAGTTTCACACGGTTTTTAAAAATATCCCATTACAGCGCAAATATTGAACATTTCAGGTGTGCAAAGCTCTTAGAGATGTGAACAGAAAAGACCCTGTAATCGCTGTCACAGGTGATTCTAACAGGGGCTTGAGAACCTAGGTAGTCAAGATAAACAGTTGAAGTCGGAATTTGAGATACACCTCAGCCAAATACATTTAAAGTAAATTTTTCACAATTCCTGACATTTAATCCTACTAAAAATGTCCTGTTTTAGGTCTGTTAGGATCACCACTTTATTTTAAGAATGAAATGTCAGAATAATAGTAGAGAGAATGATTTATTTCAGCATTTCTTTCTTTCATCACATTCCCAGTGGGTCAGAAATGTATATACATTCAATTTGAATTTGGTAGCATTGCCTTTCAATTGTTTAACTTGGGTCAACCGTTTGGGGTAGCCTTCTTGCTCACACACGCTTTCTATAGGATTGAGGTCAGGGCTTTGTGATGGCCACTCCAATACCTTGACTTTGTCCTTAAGCCATTTTGTCTCAAATTTGGAAGTATGCTTGGGGTGGGGTCATTGTCCATTTGGAAGACCCATTTGCGACCAAGCTTTAACTTCCTGACTCATGTCTTAAGTTGTTGCTTCAATATATCCATATCATTTTCTATTTTGTGAAGTGCACCAATCCCTCCTGCTGCAAAAAAAACCCCACAACATGATGCTGCCACCCCCATGCTTCATGGTTGGGATGGTGTTCTTCAGGCTTGCAAGCCTCCCCCTTTTTGCTGTTGTTCTGGGATTGATTTGCACTTTTCACACCAAAGTATGTTAATCTCTAGGAGACAGAATGCGTCTCCTTCCTGAGCGGTATGACGACTGCGTGGTCCCATGGTATTTATTCTTGCCTACTGTTGATGAACGTGGTACCTTCAGGCGTTTGGAAATTGCTCCCAAGGATGAACCAGACTTGTGGAGGTCTACCATTTTTTTCTGACGTCTTGATGCACAATTTGTCAAGCAAAGAGGCACCGAGTTTGAAGGTAGGCCTTGAAATACATCAACAGGTACACCTCCAATTGACTCAAAGGATGTCAATTAGCCTATCAGAAGCTTCTAAAGCCGTGACATCATTTTCTGGAATTTTCCAAGCTGTTTAATGACACAGTCAACTTAGTGTATGTAAACTTCTGACCCACTGGAATTGTGATACAGTGAATTATAAGTAAAATAATCTGTCTGTAAACAATTGTTGGAAAAATTACTTTTGTCATGCACAAAGTAGATGTCCTAACTGACATCTATTAAATCATGAGCTCCATTCAATCGCTTATTCTCAAGCAGTAAGTGCAGATAAGAGCAGCTCTCTTGGGATTTACTCAACGTGATACTGTACCTTCAAACTCAAAGACCACCTCCTCCCAGCTGTCCACTGCACTGAGGATAGGAAACATTGTCACCACCGATAAATCTACAATAATCAATATTTTCAATAAGCATTTTTGTACTGCTGGCCATGCTTTCCACCTGGCTACCCCTACCAACATCTCAGCACCCCCTGCAGCAACTTGCCCAAGCCCACACTCTCCTGCTTCTCATTCAACAAATGCAGAGAGCTGATGTTCTGAAAGAGCTGCAAAATCTGGATCCCTAAAAATCATCAAGGCTAGACAATCTGGACCCTCTCTTTCTAAAATTATCCGCCAAAACTGTTGCAATCCCCATTACTAGCCTTTTCAACCTCTCATATCATCTGAGATCCCCAAAGATTGGAAAGCTGCCACAGTCATCCCCCCCTTCAAAGGGGGAGACACTCTAGACCCAAACTGTTATAGACCTATATCAATCCTGTTCTGCCTTTCTATAATCTTCGAAAGCCAAGTTAACAAACAGATCACCGACCATTTCATATCCCACCGTAGCTTCTCCACTATGCAATCTGGTTTCCGAGCTGGTCATGGGTGCACCTCAGCCACGCTCAAGGTCCTAAACAATATCATAACCGCCATCGAAAATAGACAGTACTGTGCAGCCGTAATCATCGACCTGGCCAAGTCTTTCGACTCTGTCAATCACAGCATTCTTATCGGCAGACTCAATAGCCTTGGCTTCTCAAATGTTTGCCTCGCCTGGTTCACCAACTACTTCTCAGATAAAATTCAGTGTGTCAAATCGGACATCTGGCAGTCTCTATGGGGGTGCCACAGGGTTCAATTCTCGGGCCGACTCTTTTCTCTGTATATATCAATGATGTCACTCTTGCTGCTGGTGATTCTGATCCACTGCTACACAGACACCATTCTGTACACATCTGGCCCTTCTTTGGACACTGTGCTAACAAACCTCCAAACAAGCTTCAATGCCATACAATACTCCTTCCGAGGCCTCCAACTGCTTTTAGATGCAAGTAAAACTAAGTGCATGCTCTTCAACCGATTGCTGCCCACACCCCCCCGCCCGACTAGCATCACTACTCTGGACGGTTCTGACATAGGTATTTGTAGTTGTCCACATATTCTAGGTGTCTGTTTAGACTGTAAACTCTCCTTCCAGACTCACAATAAGCCATCCAAAATTAAATCTAGAATCGTCTTCCTATTTCGCAACAAAGCCTCCTTCACTATTGCTGCCAAACATACCCTCGTAAAACTGACTATGCTACTGATCCTTGACTTCAGCGATGTCATTTACAAAATAGCCTCCAACACTACTCAGCAAATTGGATGCAGTCTATCACAGTGCCATCCGTTTTGTTACCAAAGCCCCATATACTACCCACCACTGCGTCCTGTATGCTCTCGTTGGCTGGCTCTCACTACATATTTGTCGCCAAACCCACTGGCTCCAGGTCATCTATAAGTCTATGCTAGGTAAAGCCCCGCCTTATCTCAGCTCACTGGTCACCATAGCAACACCCACCCATAGCACACACTCCAGCAGGTATATTTCACTGGTCATCCCCAAAGCCAACACTTCCTTTGGCCGCCTTTCCTTCCAGTTCTCTGCTGCCAATGACTGGAACGAATTGCAAAAATTACTGATATCTCCTTCTCTATATTTAAGCATCAGCTGTTAGAGCAGCTTACCGATCACTGTACCTGTACACAGTCAATCTGTAAATAGCACACCCAACTACCTCATCCCCATATTGTTACTTATCGTCTTGCTCTTTTGCACCCCAGTATCTCTACTTGCACATCATTTGCACATTTATCGCTTGTGTTAATGCTAAATTGTAATTATTTTGCCTCCATGGCCTAATTATTGCCTTACCTCCCTACATTTGCACTGTAGATAGATTTTTCTATTGTGTTATTGACTGTAAAAAAAAAAAAGGTAACTTTGTGTTGTTTTTGTCACACTGCTTTGCTTTATCTTGGCCAGGTTGCAGTTGTAAATGAGAACTTGTTCTCAACTGGCCTACCTGGTTAAATAAAGGTGAAATAAAAATAATAAAATTGAGTTGAGTAGGCCATATATCTTGCTTTATTCCTTATCACATAATGTTGGTGTCATTGTAGCCTATTTCCAAGCAGGTGTCTGTTTTGGTGGGATGGAGATGTTCTTCCAATGTGAATTCATGACAACAGTTTCCCCCTCCCCACTTAGGCCACTCCCAATCAAGTCCTAGCAAAATTGTTGCTTAAGAAATTGCTCTTTGCTAAGAAGCTATTTGTTTTTACCATTTTAATAGAAAACAATCACAGTAATGTACTTACTTGTTAGCCAGAAATGATATTGAGATAAAAACAACTGCATTGGACATCTAATGCTTAGGCAATTTCTATTTGCCTATGCTTGCAATGCAGCCCGCCTCTCCATCAGTGTAGGCCACTGAGCACTGGTCACTAAGGACACCATGTGAATGGGGAGAGGAGTGCCAGACAGCTCAAAAGCATTCTGGTAAGTAGACCTACCTTCATACTTGTCGACCCTATCAAGGGGCCTGTATTTTTCATGCAACAATTGTTCAGCTTGAGTGTTTGCGGTAATGATCACAGACTACCTGCTCTTTGACAAAAAAAGGGAAAAGTTAGTTTTACTTGGGGTGTTTTGTTACTAAAATCAGTGGAGATTTTATATACCCTTCGAAATAGTTAGTGCTATCCGGCATCCTTGGGACGCCCATAAACCCTAACCTTAAACCTTAACATAATAGGAGTCTTAGATGTTTAATAATCCTAAAATGAGTAGGCAAGAAAATTTGAGGTGGACGGGCAAAAGGTCAAAACCAGTTCAGAGTCCAGGAGGTACAGAGTGGCAGGCAGGCTCGAGGTCAAGGTAGGCAGAATGGTCAGGCAGGCGGGTACAGAGTGGCAGACAGGCTCGAGGTCAAGGCAGGCAGAATGGTCAGGCAGGCGGGTACAGAGTCCAGAAACAGGCAAGGGTCAAAACCGAGAGGAATTGAAAAAGGAGAATAGCAAAGGCAGGAGAACGTGAAAAACCGCTGGTTGACATGGAACATACAAGACGAAATGGAACAGAGCGACGGGAAACACAGGGATAAATACACTGGGGAAAACAAGCGACACCTGGAGGGGTTGGAGACAATAACAAGGACAGGTGAAACAGATCAGGGTGTGACACCCTTTCCTTAACCATTTTAACGCAATTTCAATGGGGTGATGTCAAAGTTGGATGTTCCAAGGCATCCTTCTTCTTGACAGTGATCATTCCTCCCAGTCAGATGTTTTCCTACCAATTTCAATATACTGTTGAGCCATGTGTGTCCCAGTCTCAGCCTTGTGATACACTTTTCTCCCTTCTCTCGACCTGAGGACGTCCCTGCCCCCACCTTTTCCTGGATCTTAAACAGTTCTCTTCCCTTTCCCTCCCTGTTCCACAACTCTTGACATTTGTTTTTAACCACTGTTAATTTTATCCCATTGGCTTCTGCTTTACTGATTGATATTTCCATATCAAGATTTCAACATCATCATATCATACTAGGATGTTTGAGAGCCTGCTTGGAGCGAGCACCCCCTTTGTTTACTTTACAACATGTTAATTAATTTGCCTTGCGACCGTGATATATTGGCCTAAAGGCCGAGACAATTAGAAGGCACAATGGCAGAATACATTCACCACACCTTTGTTTTATCACAAAACTGGATAGCGACCTCTGTCCAGAGAAGTCCACAAAGCATATTGCACAGCATGGTCAAGCAAGTTCATGTTTCCACCATAGTTGTTTTTGTTTCGGACAACTAAACAACTATTGTTTTAGAACTACAGAGATATAAAAAATAAATAAAAAATGTAACCTTTATTTAACTAGGCATATCAGTTAAGAACAATGATGCCCTACCAACATGCAAAAGGCCCCCTGCAAGGACAGGGGCTTGGATAAAAATAAATAAAAATAAAAAACATTTAAAAATAGGAAAAAACACACATCCCTACAAGAGAGACACCACAACACTACATTAACGAGAGACCTAAGACAACAACATAGCATGGCATGGCAACATAAAACAACACAGAGTTATAGTCACCACAAGTCACAAAGAAAACAGGAGCTGCCTCCACTATTCCAGCACCATTTCAACTTTAACATATCAACATCATCAAATCCCCTCTGCTTAGTCTAATACAGTGACAACTACAAGATACCAAAAACGATTTAGTCCAATCAACTTAAACTAAATATGGTGTGGCTGTCCATGATTCTGATTTCTGTGTGTGTGTGTGCGCACGTTCGTGCAAGTAGAAAAACATGTTGACTCACCCTACTTGTAGGGAATGGTCTATCACTCTGTCAAACAGTACACCTTTTAATTTGTTGTTGTCCTAGGCTACCTGTTTAAAATGCTTGCTCGCTAGTCTAACTTCCATTCATGGGCAACGTTAGCTTGTTAACATTAGCCTTTTATATCTAGCTACATACTGAACTTCCATCCTCCCAGGCCAGGGGCACAACAATGTATGAATTAATGGTTGGATCAGAATTGCCTTTATAAATATTGGCCAGTACAGAGAATTAAGTAAAACCACAAGTCCAAATCCTTATCTCCATCCATGGCTAATTTAGGAACCAGACAATTTTAGCTAGCTGGAATGCAACAATTTAAGTTTTTTCTGTCAATGACATATGCTCTCAATGGGATTTGATAGGAGCGCCAGGACAATTCACAGTTGAGCTCGCTCACTTTAGCTCAACGCTGATTGGCAATTTAAAAAAAAAATGTATCAAGGGAGGCCAAGTGCTCAGCTTGCTTCCCTTGCCTTCAATGCTATGGGCGGCAACGATGTCATGCTGGTTTGGACCAGACAGCATCAGTTAGATGACCTACACATAGAGAGACAGAGGGGCGCTGTTTTTCTCGCTCGGATGCTTTCTCCTGTGAGAGACATTCAGCCTCTTGCAAACTGAAGGAAAATGACGAAACACAGAGAGACGCAAGATAAATTATTTTATGCTATAGAATGTATATATTGGTACATTTTTGGGGGAAGTATGGCTTCTCATGGCACCCATGAATACACACCACTGCTAGCATTACCCCCAGCTGTCTCATCCTAAACAGGCACTGCATAATCACATATAATACATCTTGGATGCTCCTTTGACACAAATTAATTTAAACTCATCAGTGCTGCAGATGAGACAGAGCAGATAACAACTCCATTGTGTAAACAGATAAATGATCTGTTGCTCTTTTTATCAATGTTCCCTTCAACTCAGAAACACTAAAAGCTGCACCTGTCCTCCCTGTTTTAGGGTCCTTAGATGCATCAGTGAATATATCCAAGACAGCATAGCACTGAGTTCTTACATATTCACTTACAATATTTACTGGATTACCCTCTCAAGCAATGTCCCAAGGAACCTGGACAGCAAGGACCCTTTTGAAATGGCTTATTATTGCTCCAGAGACCAATCACAATAGGACTATAAATAAAATGCAATGTGATTGGTAGCTGATATACAAAAATCTGAACATTTAGAAGAACCCATATGAGGTTATTTTAAAAGATATAAAACCAATCATCCCTTCCTTTTTTGATCAGTAAAACCTATTGAGATAGATGCTTGGAAATAACACGTTTTTGCATGGACTTTGCTGTTGAGGACTTACACCATTTTAAAGCAGTCAACTTCTTATGGGTTAAGGAAGGATCACACAATGCGGGGAGCAGCCTTAATTGACATCCACGTCATCTGGGTGACAGTTGGTTTACTGACTTGTTCAGGGGCAGACACGACAGATTTTTCCTTGTCAGTTCAGGGATTCGATCCAGCTTCGGTTGTTGGCCCAACGCTCCTACCCACCAGGCTACCTGCCTGGCAGTCCTCAAGTAGAGTTCATTTTACAGTATTTAAATGAATGTTTCGAAGACAAAATTACATGTATTTAACTATTTTGTTGTTGTAGTGGGGACAGTAACATTAGAACTTTCAAAAAATCCTACTTTAAACGGATAAAAATATATATATGTTTAGCTCACGTAATATTATGTAAAAGTATGCATTAAGGTGTCTGTAGTAGAATAAATGTGGCAAAAACAAATATAGACATTAATAAATGCATTTCTATAGCTTCCAAAATATGTTTTACAATGGTGGGGGAGTGTAAATATAGAGGTGCAGTGGCTTCAAAACAGCGCCCCCCGTCAGTCATCTAGAGTACATATAAATGATTGGGTAATACCATCATAGAGTACCACAGTATGAGTCATAATACCCATCAAATCTAGCGGTTAAACAGCGGTTAAACAACAATCGTTTTTTTGACCATTCCGTTTTCCCATAGAGGATTTTAGAAACACTTAAAAGCTTTGTGTTTCGTGTAGGCTTATTCTGGCGTGACATTTTGCTAACCGTGTAAATCTCTCATTGATGGTGGAACCGGCATCCAGTGTTCAATTTAATAAAAAAAAAACTGTATAACTGACAATATAAATATGCCCTGGTCAGCTGAAGGGTATGTGTGTGAGTGAGGGAATTTCTATGGTCACATATAGAGTAATCATATCACTGTAGAAGGTTGATCAGTCAACCCCACCAGCACCCAAACCAGCCTGTAGCCCAGCCTCAATCCCAGTTGTCCGGTTAGAGAAAGAGATTTAGGGAGATGAGAGAGGGGGGGGGGGGGACTGAGAGAGAACAGCTCTTCCCCATTCCTCAGTTTGGTGTTGTCAGTAGTTCATTAGAGCTCCATTGGTACAGTAGACTATGTTTTCATTGATGCATCCCTGCAATTAACAGAAGACCTCTCTCTCTCCATTTGCTCATTGCAGGCCAGGAAACTACACCAGGTAAGCCCTCTTTGTGCATATATTAACCTGTCCTCTGGGTCTTGTTTAGTCTGGTTCCATTTGCAGAATCAAGGCTCCCTGCTGGAGATGGCAAATAGATCCGAAACTCACACTGTCAACTACTTACTGAAATGCAGATGATGATTTCCTAAAGTCTGTATAAATTGTTGAAACTTGATGGATTGTTAAATTAATTTGGGTATTATGTTTTATCTTGTAGGCTTGGATAACCCAGCATATATATATGTATGAACTGGCGCCTGTCAATGAATAGTCTTGTAGAGATATGGGCACAAAAATGACAGTGAAGTCTTTAAGCAGTTGGTGTTTTTGAGCAAATTGATCTAAGAAGCAATGTTCTTGGGGAATAAACATAATTGGGGTACAAAACTAAATTTTGTTTGTTTAATTAACTCAATGTGTCATATCTTTGGGAAACAATATGTTTGAACAGAAAATTGTGATAACTGCTAATGTAATTTGGTTTCATGGAATTAAATTGCTGCAAACTGATTTACAATGTATTAAACACCACTTTATTTTATCTATAAATAACAAATGAAATAAGAACTGTAAGCAGTACGGTTCCTGATACTCATACAACAGAAATGTCAGAGGGGCTGGCCTTTTTTGGGTGCAGGTGTTGTTTTCAGCTAGAAACAGTATAATCTGCAAGGCAGATGTGATGTGACTATTGATTGTGCACCAAGGTGAGATGGGGGAGTGCAGTGCACGTGTGTTTAGAGAGTAGAGAGAGAAAAGGGGGGGATAGGGGAGAGAGAGAAAGGGAGAGTGACAGAGAGAGAGAGAGAGCGAAAGAGAGAGAACCAGTGTTTGTATCAGTGTGCTGTGGCTGTTCACATTGAGTTTAAGTGCCTTTGCAGGCGGATCGATCAGGCTGTCAGAGCAGAGCGGTGATGGCCTGCAGGTCCCACTCAGCCTGTCCACTGGGTGTGAAGGACACTGATGTGACAGGACTAATTACACACACAGGAAGCCAGCAGTAACAAGAGCCACACACAGGAGCCACGCAAGCTCAACACATGCTCAACACAGCCTTAACCATCTATGGCCTTAACCAAGCTTTTTCCTACTCTGCTTGCTATCCATTTGATAGTAATTGTAGGTTGGATTGTGATATTAGCAAAGGGTGGACTCATAGTTGGTAGCGAGGCATACACAGGTGGTATAGTTTGAAAGGAAATGGATATTAACTATTGTTACCCTTTTCATGCTTGTTGATTTTGTGTTAAAGTGGAGTCAATGTAGTCAGGGGCAATTCCACAGAATGACGCTGAGATGCAGATATTTTACTTCAAATGTATGTCAAACAAAAACCATTGATTGCAAAGTTAAACAAATCTCTATGCACTATTACTACTTTTAACAATTTCCACTGAAAATTGTTCAAAAGCACATTTACTTAAATAATAGTGCAGGTACAAAGTTTGGTAACAGAATGATGGTAAAATCTTCATCGGTGACCACGTTTTCTAAAAACTCTGTTAAATATCTAATTTGAATCAAGCTTCAAATATGTCTGCAGAAAGAATGCGGTGTCAGCTATGATATGACACCTTGGGTTTGAAAAAATCTCTTTTGGTTATTGAACTACAGTAGGTGAAGTGGATTAACACCTGGTAACAGAATTGCGTTAACAGAATGACATCATGGGTCCCTGATCTGTACTATACAGAAATGCATAATTATGAATGTCATTCTCTTCCTGGTGATGTATCCTGAATAGCAACACAAAGGTAGAAATATGTCATATTTTGGGGTATTATTCTACACACTGGCTATTATTCAATTTTTCTTTTTCTTTTAATTTAACCTTTATTTAACTAAGACAGTCAGTTTAGGACAGATTCTTATTTACAATGACGGCCTAGGAACAGGGGTAGAATGATAGATTTTTACCTTGTCAGCTCAGGGATTCGATCTAGCAACCTTTCGGTTACTGGCCCAAAGCTCTAATCACTAGGCTACCTGCTGCCCCGAATGAGTCTCCGCCCCCAAACAAGACCACATTTTGTTGGTCCGCACTGGACCAAACCTGTATCAATCATAGACTGATGTGTTTCACAAGTTTGGACATCACAGTAGAGAACAGTAGAGTACAGTATAGCACAGCACAGCACAGCACATTATAGTAGAATAGAGTGCAGTACAGGACTCTACAGTACAGTACAGTACAATACAATACAATCAATTATCTCTACTCTAATGTGCTCTACTGTACTAAACCTTATTCTACTGTACAGTACTGTACTGTATTGCACTGACCTATCCTCTGACCTATCCTCTGCTATATTTTTCTTTACTCTTCTGTACTGTACTGCACTATACTGCACTATACTGTACTGTACTGTGTTGTCCAAACTTGTGAAGCAGACGTCTATGATTACTTCAGATTTGGATTGACAAAATGTCAACTCATTTCCCACGTCCGGTATCAGTTGGTGCTGGGTGCATGAGAGGGCAGGTTACAGTACGATATATGGAAAGAAAGGGGACTCATGGGTAGGTGTCAGTAATAGTTGGTAGTGTTGACATTAACTGGAGAGAGAGAAGAGAAAGAGGGAGGGGTTGTCCAGAAGATAAATCATTTCTGCAAAGCTAAATATGTGCTGATATTAGTTGGCAGTCTTTACTTCAACATTGTTGTGTTCTGATATATTTCTAACACCTTTTAAGACTTTATCTGACAGATGTTTTCTAAGACCCCTTTTCCATCTGTTTGACCAGAAATCAAATCCCAATTTTTAGGATGAAAAATAGTTACAAAATGTAAATAAATCTTCTTCTTTTTTAAAATAGTCTCTTTCATTTGATTTCAAATGTGTTGTGCCCCTATGAACCTCATGGGGCTTTTTACATGGAAATGCCCTCAGGCTACTTTATGAATGTGTAGTTTAGTCAGTATTGTTTATGAACTTTGTGTGCCACGTTATGATGTTACCTGGGAATAGTAAGACACACAAACATGAGAAGCCTAAGTATTGTGAATGGCATTACCCCATATCTAGTGGTATGTCAAAATGTCACGTGCATGAAGTACTCTGCTCATCTGTTTTAATTATTACATTTCCATTGAGTTGACCTGCCATTTAATTATTTCCACATTGATCTGTGATCCTCAGCAGCCTCACATGCAGGTCAATGCACATGGCTTACTGCTCAGTTGGGTCTCTCTCACACACACACACACACACACACACACACACACACACACACTCACACACAGACACAGACACACACACACACACACACACACACACACACACACACACACACACACACACACACACACACACACACACACACACACACACACACACACACACACACACACACACACACATGCACACAAACACAAACACAATAGTAGCTATATAGTCAGTCACAACCATGCAAGCACTCTTCTAAGTGCATACAGTATATGTGAACTGTCTCACCCTTCAAATCCTTGACACGTTCGCTACATTCTCAGAGTCTCCCAGATATGGGAAATGTTCAGCACTCAGTCTGTACACACACTGACCTGTAATTTGTGAACATGATCATTGTGTATTGGCTGGCTATCCAAACTTTTTCTCCGGACAAATGCTCACTGACAATATTTTCTTCTCCGCAATGCGTCTGAATCTGAGTACCTCTCCGATGATTTCTAGAACGCAAATACATTCTAACCACTCTGATTGATCGTAGAAACCGATGGGTTGTCAACTAAGATTGTGTGAACTGTGCTAAATACACACAGTTCTTGACACAGATCTTCCCCTTTCTGTCTTTCTTTTTTCCAGGATGGACCATGAGCGAATGGGAGACCGGGGTATGGGAGACCGGGGTATGGGAGACCGGGGTATTCACCATGGATATGATGAGGAGGAGGGTAAGTGAGACACAGCACAGTACATTAGGAAACTGTCCTCGTCTACAATAAAAATACATGATGTATAATGTACAATAGACCTATCATGATGGAATAGGTCTAACAGTCTGTTGCTAACAAGAATGGACATGAGAGATTTACAGATACAGTTTGTTTTTCAATTACAGTATTGTGTAAAACAGTGGCAATTATTTATGAGTGGACTATCCTGGCTAAAATGGAATGAAGTGACATTCATCATTTCAGTGTATTTAAGTATCTAATGTATCATTATTAGATCTGATCATTTGTGTAAATGTGCTGCTTATCTTGAAGAATTAATCATGTCCTATGTGATGACAATTGGCAATAACAACGATGAAAGAATAACATGATCATGATGGGCATTGGATACCATTTTATATGTGAATATGAGTGTGGATGTACTTTCAGTGTGGTTCACCATGTCCTAAGCAGGCCCCTATCTATCCATTTGGCAACAGGGATGTGTGTATTTCCAGCAGGGCTGCATGTTGTTGTTCCAGCATTGATTTCTCTGTATTTAGCTTTGCACTGAGGCGAATGTCACAGACTTTTCATGTTTCAAGTTTTATAAGTTGTATGTACAGGGTACACACCATCCAAATAAATTCTTACTTGCGGGTTCCTCCTCGACAATGCAACAACAATAATAAATAATCAAATATAAGAATACGAACATAAAGTAAATGGCTCAGTAGAATATAATAAACATTTTAGCATAAGTATAATACAGGAAGACACAATTTATAGTCCAATATTTACACGAGTATAGGGGAATGGGGGATCGGGGGGCAAGTGTTTAAATTGTAGTATTATCAATAGTAACTAAGAATCTTGTGGCAGCAGTTGTGGATATGTTTAACAGAAATCCCCACAAGAATAGTAAACTGTCACACCCTGACCATAGTTTGCTTTGTATGTTTCTATGTTTTGGTTGGTCAGGGTGTGAGCTGAGTGGGCATTCTATGTTACATGTCTAGTTTGTCTAGTTCTATGTTTGTCCTGATATGGTTCTCAATCAGAGGCAGGTGTTCTTCATGGTCTCTGATTGGGAACCATATTTAGGTAGCCTGTTTGGTGTTGGGTTTTGTGGGTGATTGTCCTTATTCTGTCGCTGTGTTACTTTGCACCAGTATTAGGCTGTTTCGGTTTTTGTTTATTTGTGTTTTTGTATTTGATCGTGTTTACTTTGTCTCATTAAACATGGATCGCAATAGCCACGCCACATTTTGGTCTGACTCTTTCACCTAAGGAAAACCGTTACATAAACAAACAACAATTTGACCAACTGGGGACATTTTGTTTGTTTTGTTTAGGGTTCAGGTTAGAATTAGTGTTTGTTATAATTAGGTTTAGGGTTAGGAGCTAGGTATCAAGTTTGAAGGTGAGTCCCATGTGTAGACAATGTCGAAGTAACAAAAGTTTATTAATACGAACGCAGGCAAAGGTACAGGATGGCAGGCAGGCTCAGGGTCAGGTCAGGCAGAGGTTGGTAATCCAGAGTAAAGGTCAAAGGTACAGGATGGCAGGCAGGCTCAGGGTCAGGTCAGGCAAAGGTTGGTAATCCAGAGTAAAGGTCAAAGGTACAGGATGGCAGGCAGGCTCAGGGTCAGGCAGAGGTTGGTAATCCAGAGTAAAGGTCAAAGGTACAGGATGGCAGGCAGGCTCAGGGTCAGGGCAGGCCGAAAGGACAAACCAGGAAAACTAGAAAACAGGAATATAGACAAGGCAGGAGCAAGGGGAAAAATGCTGGCAGGTTTGAGGAACAAAACAAACTGGAAACAGACAAACAGTGAACACAGGTATAAATACAAAGGGGATAATGGGGAAGATGGGTGACACCTGGAGGAGGGTGGAGACAATCACAAAGACAGGTGAAACAGATCAGGGTGTGACACTAGAGTTAGGTTTAAGGTTAAAGTTAGGTTTTTGGGTTAGGGTTAGTGTTACGTTTATGGTTAGGGTTAGGCCTAGGGTTAGGGGTTAGAGAAAATTGGATGTTGAATGGGACTGAATTGTGTGTCCCATTGTTAGCTGTACAAGAGTGTGTGTGTGTGTGTGTGTGTGTGTGTGTCTGTCTGTCTGTGTCCTAAGGTGTGGAGAATCAGAGCAGGTGGTCAGTCCAGTTCAAGTGTTTAGCATTCTGATGGTTTGTAATTAGAAACAGCCTCTGAGCCTTTTGGTATGAGACCTGATGCTTCTGTAACGTCTGCCTGACAGTAAGGGATTGAACAGCTCATGGCTGGGGTGTGTGTGTTCCTTGATGATTCCCTGGGAATTCCTCAGGCACCGTTACAAATATATTTCCTGGATGGGTGGGAGCACGGTCCCAGTGAGATACTTGGCGAACTTCACCACACACTAGAGGGCCTTGCGGTCATGGGCCGAGCAATTCCCATACCAGGCCATAATGCAACTGGTCAGTATGCTCTCGATGGTGCAGCAGTAGTATTTGGCAAGGACCCGGGGTGGAAAGCAAAAATTCTTAAGCCACCTTAGTGGGTAAAGGCACTGTTGAGCCCTCTTGACAAGAGTGGGGGTGTTGTTGGTCCATGTCAAGTTATCTGTGATGGGGATGTGCAGGAACTTAAAACGGCTGACTCTCTCTAATGCAGTCCCGTTGATGTGGATCAGGGCTTGTTCCCTCCTCTGCTTCCAGAACTCCTCTGTTTTGCTGACGTTGAAGGACAGGTTGTTGTCCTAGCACCACAATGCCAGTTCACTTACCTCCTCCCTATAGGCTGACTCGTTGTTGGATATCAGTCCTACAACCGTTGTGTCATCAGAAAACTTGATGATGGAGTTGGTGTCGTGCAAAGCAACACAGTCGTGGGGGAACAGGGAGTACAGCAGAGGGCTGGGGACACACCCCTGCGGGGTGGGGGGGGGGGGGGGGGGCTGTTGCCAATCCTCACAGCTTGTGGTCTGGCCATCAGGGAGTCCAGGATCCAGGTGCAGAGGGCAGTTTCCAGACCCATTATTCAGAGATTGGTGATGAGCTTGGAGGAACAATAGTGTTGAATGCTGAACTGTAGTCAATGAATAGCATTCTCACATAGGTGTTCCTCTTGTCCAGGTGTATTAGGACCGTGTTAATAGCGATGGAAATGGCATCTTCCATGGATCTGTTGGAGCTGTAGGTAAATTGGAATGGGTCCAGTGTGGCTAGCATGCTGGCCTTGATGTGGTCCATGACCAGCCTCTTGAAGTACTTCATGATGCCAGTGGTGAGTGAGACGGGCGAAAGTCATTTGGGCATGTCACATTGGTTTTGGGCATGGGGACAATGGTGGTGTCCTTGAAGCAAGTGGGGACTACAGCCTGGGACAAGGACAGGTTGAAGATGTCAGAGAAGATGCCCACCAGCTGGTTAACACACACCCGGCCAGGGATGCCATCTGGCCCGGTGGCTTGGTGAGTATTTAATCTTTTTAGAGTTTTCCTCATGTCAGCCTTGGAGAGCAAAAGCACCTGGTTATCTGGAGCAGCTAGAGCCTTCAGTGAGAACCACACATCTGGATCTGCCTTTGTAGTCCCTGATAGCCTGTAGTCTTTGCCACATGCGTTGGAATTCTGAGTTGTCGAACATCGATTCAAGTTTGTGTTTGTATCATATTTTTGCGGAGTTTGTACCTGCTTGACTTGTAAGCTTTGCGCGTCAACGAGTAATTTGTTCTGCCGACATTGAATGCTGCAGTATGGGCTCTTAGCATGGTACGGATTTCACCATTCATCCAGGGTTTTTGGTTTGGGTATGTACAGATTGTTATTGTTGTTACAACATCATTAACACCTTCCTAATGAAGTCTGTGACTGATTATATACAGTGCCTTGCGAAAGTATTCGGCCCCCTTGAACTTTGCGACCTTTTGCCACATTTCAGGCTTCAAACATAAAGATATAAAACTGTATTTCTTTGTGAAGAATCAACAACAAGTGGGACACAATCATGAAGTGGAACGACATTTATTGGATATTTCAAACTTTTTTTTTTAAATTTCCCATTCCTCCTTGCAAAACAGCTCGAGCTCAGTGAGGTTGGATGGAGAGCATTTGTGAACAGCAGTTTTCAGTTCTTTCCACAGATTCTCGATTGGATTCAGGTCTAGACTTTGACTTGGCCATTCTAACACCTGGATATGTTTATTTTTGAACCATTCCATTGTAGATTTTACTTTATGTTTTGGATCATTGTCTTGTTGGAAGACTAATCTCCGTCCCAGTCTCAGGTCTTTTGCAGACTCCATCAGGTTTTCTTCCAGAATGGTCCTGTATTTGGCTCCATCCATCTTCCCATAAATTTTAACCATCTTCCCTGTCCCTGCTGAAGAAAAGCAGGCCCAAACCATGATGCTGCCACCACCATGTTTGACAGTGGGGATGGTGTGTTCAGGGTGATGCGCTGTGTTGCTTTTACGCCAAACATAACGTTTTGCATTGTTGCCAAAAAGTTCAATTTTGGTTTCATCTGACCATAGCACCTTCTTCCACATGTTTGTTGTGTCTCTCAGGTGGCTTGCGGCAAACTTTAAACAACACTTTTTATGGATATCTTTAAGAAATGGCTTTCTTCTTGCCACTCTTCCATAAAGGCCAGATTTGTGCAATATACGACTAATTGTTGTCCTATGGACAGAGTCTCCCACCTCAGCTGTAGATCTCTGCAGTTCATCCAGAGTGATCATGGGCCTCTTGGCTGCATCTCTAATCAGTCTTCTCCTTGTATGAGCTGAAAGTTTAGAGGGACGGCCAGGTCTTGGTAGATTTGCAGTGGTCTGATACTCCTTCCATTTCAATATTATCGCTTGCACAGTGCTCCTTGGGATGTTTAAAGCTTGGGAAATCTTTTTGTATCCAAATCCAGCTTTAAACTTCTTCACAACAGTATCTCGGACCTGCCTGGTGTGTTCCTTGTTCTTCATGATGCTCTCTGCGCTTTTAATGGACCTCTGAGACTATCACAGTGCAGGTGCATTTATACGGAGACTTGATTACACACAGGTGGATTGTATTTATTATCATTAGTCATTTAGGTCAACATTGGATCATTCAGAGATCCTCACTGAACTTCTGGAGAGAGTTTGCTGCACTGAAAGTAAAGGGGCTGAATAATTTTGCACGCCCAATTTTTCAGTTTTTGATTTGTTAAAAAAGTTTGAAATATCCAATAAATGTCGTTCCATTTCATGATTGTGTCCCAATTGTTGTTGATTCTTCACAAAAAAATACAGTTTTATATCTTTATGTTTGAAGCCTGAAATGTGGCAAAAGGTCGCAAAGTTCAAGGGGGCCGAATACTTTCGCAAGGCACTGTATATTCCTCAATGTTGATGGATGAGTACTGAGTAGACTCTTTGAACATATTCCAATCAGTATTCTCAAAACAGTCCTGCAGCATTGATTCTGCCTCTGTCACAGATGTTTGTATATACATGGTCCATCACATTGTTTCCTCTCATGAGGCAGGATACATGTTGGTGATACTTTTGTTTTAAAATCTCTGGCGACAATAAAGACTGCTTCTGGGTGAGAGGATTCTTGCTGGCTAATGTCCTTGTACAGTTCGCCTTGATGTTTGCTTGTGGCGGTAGGTACACACTGTGATAACAACACAGGAATTCCTTCGGCATATTTTAGCATCAAAAACTCCAGGTTGGGTGACCAGGAGCTTGAGATGTTTTGTTGATGAGGATGCATACCCTTCCCCCTGCTCTTACCAGAAGCCGCCGTTCAATCCATACGGAAAATGGAAAAGCCGTCTGGTTGAATATCAGAGCAAGTGAATTGTCCGTAAGCCATGTCTCTGAAAAACAGACACAGCATTCTCTGATGTTCCTATGCGATTGAAGCCTTTCTCTGAGTTCAATATTTATTTTCCAGCGATCAGAAGACTAGGAAGTGGAGGCTGTGTAGATGGAACTTCTAAAAGACTGCTGAATTTGCAAGATTTTGTTTTGATTTCGGCACAAAATTAAATATGACACTAACTTACCCATGGCTTGATGTTTCAGCATTGTCTCAATGAAGAGTTGGGAATTCGACTAGTCACGTACGACATGCACACGCAGTTACAAGCCTGCTAGAGTTAGTGGCAGGCAGAAGAGTAATGTCCACCTAGCACGGATGAAGCCTGAGCTGGAATGGGAAGCTAACTGAAGCTTGATAACTTTAGAAAACCCTGAGTAGATCTGGCTTACCCCTCAGGCCTCACATGCTAGGTTCATTTTTGGGGGGTCCTTTCGGCAAACAGTTGTTTGTAGTTGTTGCATAAAATGAACTTGATCATGCATTGATATTCAAAAAGGAGTCCATTGCAAAGCGACAGTACAGTTGGTATCAAAGTAATGTAAAACAACACAAACGTTGACATGGTTCCTGCTGTTAGTAGCTGACAGGAAAACATGACAAAGTATGTCATGTAAGAAAAGACAAGAGTAATCTTTTACATGCAAATCATTGATAAGAATTAATTTTCTTTGTCATTCAAAAGCTAAAATCCTTGAGAATGGTTTATTTATTAGAGAAACAGACATGAACACTGTATCATCATTTATTCATTGTTTGTTTCAATGATTGAATGCTTATGGAAATGTCCCTTTCTGTACCAGGGATTAATGAGTGATGTGGTAGGACTCCCTGATTATGTTAGTCTGTCAAGGTTGTTGTTTGGCTTTTCTAGATACTGTAAAACTATTATTAAGCCCAGTTTAATGTCTTTTTTAGGACGTTCGGTTTCTGTAATACATGTTTGCAGTACGTTCTCCTCAATGACTGATTTAAATCATGTATGTTAATGTGACTTTACATTACGGTTTGTTTACAGGACATTAGCCCATCTGCATTAGTGTCCCAGTAACCAACTTTGATGTTAATATCATTTGCATTACCGTTTGTCCACAGACCAGCAGAACATCTACATCGGTGTCCCGGTGCCTCGTGGGTACAGACGGAAACGCCGGCGAAGACGTTCTGCGGGGGGCCGTGAGGCAGCAGACAAGGAGAGGGGGGACAGACACTACGACCACCATAGACACCATGACCATGATGACAGAGACAGATACAGGGACCTAGAGGAGGGACTCATGGACCCACATGACCTCCAAGTTCCTCAAGACATCAACCGCACAAGTTAGTCATGGTCTGCGTGACAAATGGCACCCTATTCGCTATGTAGTGCACTACCTGGGCTTCAATCACATCACACTCCAGTGCCTATGCACCATAAAAACCAATCACTTCACGCATCACATCACAAGTGAGTCATGGTGAGTCACATGTCACTATGCTGCACTACAGTACGGAATGGAATGAATGGTATCAAACCCATGGTTTCCATTTGTTTGATTTGATTTCATTCCATTCCCTCCACAAGTCACAACTCCTGTGACGCTGGCTGCATCATAACAACTCTCAGTGACGCACGGTCCGGACAGTTGACGAAGACAGTATTTCAGATTCAATAGCCAGTTGTTATTTCCCTTTTGGCGGCAGGAAGCCTAGAGGTTAAGCATGATGGGCCAGTCATTGAAAGCAAAGCCCTTGAGCAAGGCACTTAACTCTAATTTATCCTGCAAGTCCCTCTGGAAAAGAGCATCTGCTAAATTGGCTGAAATGTCAAATGTAGATAACTGCATATGTTTTCCTGTATGAGGAAGTGGATCTGTAATGCTTACAGGAACTAAAATAAAACATAAATCAGGTTTGGTTGGAATTGCATCCCTTGGCCAGACTGCTGACCTGGTTAAATTGCTAGGTGAAGCTGTCCACATCACTTTATGTGGTGTAACTGAGTTCAAAGCAGCACAGTAGTATGAATATGCAGCTGTTGTTAATCTCAGTCAGCTTGTTAGCTGGTGTAAGAGAGCATCTGCATGGCTGCAATTTTAGGAGAGGGCTGTTACACAGGAATTAAAGGAACACTATGTTTGAATATATTTGAGAGAAGAAGGAAATACAAGGTATAGTTCAGTTCCACACAAATATGTTGTTTTGTGGAACTATCCCTATAAGATTAGAATCTGTTTGAAGGTTGTGAGTCGTACCAAAGTACCTTCAGGACAACAACATTTTGGGAGATGAAAGCTTAGAAAATGCTGAATAAAGAGAATTTCGGGAAAGTGAATGAAACTGCTTACTGTAGCGACAGTCTCTCTGTCTACCCGTACCTGTCATTTTCTCACACTTTGAAAACTGTTTGTGTCAGTGTTTTTATTACAGTTGGATAAATACGTAAGGGTTTAAAAAATATACACTACCGTTCAAAAGTTTGGGGTCACTTAGAAATGTCCTTGTTTTTGAAAGAAAAGCAACTTTTTTTTGTCCATTAAAATAACATCAAATTGATCAGAAATACAGTGTAGACATGTTAATGTTAATGTTGTAAATGACTATTGTAGCTGGAAACGGCTGATTTTTAATGGTATATCTACATAGGCTTGCAGAGGCCCATTATCAGCAACCATCACTCCTGTGTTCCAATGGCACGTTGTGTTAGCTAATCCAAGTTTATAATTTTAAAAGGCTAATTGATCATTAGAAAACCCTCTTGCAATTATGTTAGCACAGATGAAAACTGTTGTCCTGATTAAAGAAGCAATAAAACTGGCCTTCTTTAGACTAGTTGAGTATCTTGAGCATCAGCATTTGTAGGTTCAATTACAGGCTCAAAATGGCCAGAAACAAAGCACTTTCTTCTGAAACTCATCAGTCTATTCTTGTTCTGAGAAATGAAGGCTATTCCATGCAAGAAATTGCCAAGAAACTGAAGATCTCAAACAACGCTGTGTACTACTCACTTTATAGAACAGCACAAACTGTCTCTAACCAGAATAGAAAGAGGAGTGGGAGGCTCCGTTGCACAACTGAGCAAGAGGACAAGTACATTAGAGTGTCTAGTTTGAGAAACAGATGCCTCACAAGTCCTCAACTGGCAGGTTCATTATATAGTACCCGCAAAACACCAGTCTCAAAGTCAACAGTGAAGAGGTGACTCCGGGATGCTGGCCTTCTAGTCAGAGTTGCAAAGAAAAAGCCATAGACTGGCCAATAAAAATAAAAGATTAAGATGGGCAAAAGAACACAGACACTGGACAGAGGAACTCTGCCTAGAAGGCCAGCATCCCGAAGTCGCCTCTTCACTGTTGACATAGAGACTGGTGTTTTGCGGGTACTATTTAATGAAGCTGCCATTGGAACACAGGAGTGATGGTTGCTGAATATTTGTTTCCCAGTAGTTGTTTTCTGCATTGGGAAAAAGTAATATGCTCTGTCTCATTCACATGTACTGTCTTTCTACATGGAAATAGAATCACTATGATGATGGGATTCTGTTTCTATGGTCCTTCCCCATAGGCTGACAAGTGAGGTTTTTGTGGGTACTAATGTATGCAAACAGGCAATATAACAGGAATTCACTCCCGGGTTGGTTCCTGTCGATACAATGATTTAAAGCCATTGATCCATCATGGCTTTTTACAGCTCAGTGTGTAATTTATAGACGGCTCTGGTCCATCCGTCGGTTAGGTTAGAACACTGTGACCACCAGCTGCAGTGCAACGCTCCCTTCCCTCAGCTAACTACAACCCACATATGGAATGTGTCCCAAATGGCACCTTGTTCCCTATTTAGTGCACTACTCTTGACCATAACCCATAGGGCTCAGGTCAAAAGTAGTACACTATATAGGAAATAGAGTGTAATTTGGGACACAGTTATGAACATCTATGTCAATCTTCATGTAAATGTTAGAGAAAAAAAACAGATTTTCAAGTGAATTTATTGTGTCATACGTTTTTATGATGCTTGTATCTAAACCTAAGTAGATCGTATTAAGATTGTTTTATACATCAGTTGGGGTCTGTCTCAGCTATAATATGAGGTCCTAAACCTAGAATGAAAGTGCATACTTGTATCTGTATGGGCTAATATGAGCCAATGGCCACCATACTACATACCCCTGATAGGTTCTAAGTTCTGGTACAAATCCAGTTGGACTACAGTTGGAGTCACCTCCTTGTATTTCTAGTACAAACAGTCAGTCTCTGTTGCTGGGCAACAACTAAGTCTGTTGCTCCTATTGGTGTTGTCATGGCCAGAACCTTCAGTCAGATAGTCTTCAACACGTTTATTCAGTTTTATGCATAAATGCATAAATGTACTTTAGCAAGGTGTCATCCATATGAACTCAAGATAGTGCATTTGTATTGCTACAGAGATGACATCATCAAGCCCCATGTAAACAAACACAAAACAAGCAGGGGTCTAGCCCCCCCTTTGAGGTTCTTGACAGAGCAGCATAGGAAGTGAGAGAAGGGAAGAAGTCCATAAGAGTACAAGCAACTAGCAAGGGTGGAAAAAATAGACTGAATGACACTGAAGAGGTACAGTGACAAACAAATAAAACAAACATGTAGCTGTGTGAAAGTGAGTCTGTGACAGAGTAGCAGAGGAACACAAGGTCTCATCTGATGACTTGGAGTCTGAGCATGATAAACAAATCAAGAATCTCGTGGACCAGTTTCATGGGCTTAGTAGCCTCAAATGCAGAGAACTTGCCAATGAATTGGCAGATTGAAACATCCCTGTCCCAGATAACTGGTCAAGAGATGGAAGGGTAAGTGATATTGAATAGAGAAATCTATATCTGAATGTAGGCATACATTTAAGATCATATATCACACCCCCATTCCATTAATTAAACTTTGACCTACCAGCACCATCACCCAGTCACAGGACACCGGCACCCACTTACCCCAAGGCGTCTCCACTTACCCTGAACCAATGCTCAATTTACCTCATATTTACCTGTTTCAATCTGCCAAGTTGTGCCAAGAGATCACTTTTTCTGGACAAGCTATGTTGTTATTTTTTTATTAATTCAGATTATTTCCAGGGATACACAGCATCCTGAATAATAGATATCTTTAGAAAAAATACTATATTTCCCTTGACATAGTGAGGCTGAATGTGTAGAACGTCTCAACACACCCCATTATCCCCTATATTGAGGTTGTAATATGACAAGCCAGGTCGCTGAGTTAGCCTAAGCATTGACCGCTCGGTGTGGAGACCAAACCCTCTGGTTATGGGTGTTCCTGTTGGATTAATAGAAATCCTGTCAAGCTCAAGATCAGATCATTACCATTTAAGTGGAATGAAAGGGGAAGACAAGTTCAACACTTTCTGATGTGTCAGCAAACCATCCCTAAATAATAATGTGTGTGAGGAATTACAACAACAAGCCAGTCAAATTCTTTCTTTTCGATATTAGGAAATGTGATCATCACCGTCTGCCGTTACACCATTTCTTGAAACTAATATGTGGCTAAACTGGGAAAAGATTAAGCACGCTTAGATTTCTGACCCATAAAAGTCCAAATAAAGAAAACCTCTCCAGAGTAAATATGAGTCTGACATCAGTGATGATATCGGACGTGTGTGTGTGACCGGTGTGTGTGTCCGGTGTGTGTGTCCTGTGTGTGTGTGTTCATCCCAGTGTCCCCTGCAGCTGAGCGGCTGCGCTATATCCTGGGAGAGGAGGATGACATGCCCACCCCCACACTGTTCACTGAGATGGACACGCTGCAGCAGGACGGGGATGAGCTGGAGTGGAAAGAGTCTGCTAGGTGACTACTGACCCACAGATTATACACACAGACCTACAGAATCATAACAGATCACACACACAGACCTACAGAATCATAACAGATTACACATGCAAACCTACAGAATCATAACAGATTACACACACAAACCTACAGAATCATAACAGATTACACACACAAACCTACAGAATCATAACAGATTACACACACAGACCTACAGAATCATAACAGATTACACAAGAAAACCTACAGAATCATAACAGATTACATACACAAACCTACAGAATCATAACAGATTACACACACAAACCTACAGAATCATAACAGATTACACACACAAACCTACAGAATCATAACAGATTACACACCCAAACCTACAGAATCATAACAGATTACACACACAGACCTACAGAATCATAACAGATTACACAAGAAAACCTACAGAATCATAACAGATTACACACACAAACCTACAGAATCATAACAGATTACTCACACGGACCTACAGAATCATAACAGATTACTCACACGGACCTACAGAATCATAACAGATTACTCACACAGACCTACAGAATCATAACAGATTACTCACACAGACCTACAGAATCATAACAGATTACTCACACAGACCTACAGAATCATAACAGATTACTCACACAGACCTACAGAATCATAACAGAAACGTACAGTAGAATCCAGCCAATGTCAAATCTGTTCATGCCAAAACAAGTTCATGCCAAGACGTTGACAGTCTATGTTATCAACTTCTGAGTCAACTGTAGTATAGGCTAATTTATATTTTAACATGTGCATGGTGATACCAAAAATACATGCCATAAAACAAATTGTCCCATTCCTTCAGCATAGACAGATGTCATTCCAATTTTGAATGAATGAATGTCTGAGCTACTGAATGTCGTAGCTACTGAATGTCTGAGGTACTGAATGTCTGAGCTACTGAATGTCTGAGTGCAGTCAGTGTTTTCAGTCAATGTTCTAATCTAATACCAGATTCGACATTAGTCATTTTTAACTTCCAACTCATTTGACGCCTCCAACTCATGTCCTCTATCTGTCCCTGTGCTGTGGTCTAGGTGGGTGAAGTTTGAAGAGAAGGTGGAGGAGGGAGGAGAGAGGTGGAGCAAGCCCCATGTGTCCACCCTGTCCCTGCACAGTCTGTTTGAGCTGAGGACCTGTATACAGACCGGCACTGTGCTGCTTGATCTGGAGGGATACTCACTTCCACAGATAGTTGGTGAGCAACACAAACTCCTTTGTGCAGAGCACTAATGCATGCCATATGTGTGATTCTTACCTAATGTTAAGACGTAGTACTGTAAAAAATGTCAAGTCTCTGTCACAATTGACAAGCAGAGGCATTTCAGCATGGTTGCCCTTCTAAGAACAGTTAGCTTAATGTGTACAGATGTAGGATCTTAATTTGATCACCCTATTGCATGAGAACTTTCCTGCAATACAGGAAATGTAAAACTTGTAGTGTTTTTGAGGTTTAAAAAGGCTTTTGAAGTTTGTAATTACCACTTACAAATTTCAGACTTGATTTTCCTGTACAACATTTTGTATCAACCTCTACAAAAATGTCCATGAATTATAATCTACATAATAATTCACATTTTCTGTTGCTGCAGGATTATTTTCCTGCTGTAGCAAACTGGCTCAAATTAAGATACTAGTAGCCTTCAGTTGTTGACAAGAAAGGTGTTATGGTACCAAGAAGGAAATGAAGTGGTGATCGTGAGTGATTCTACACAAACAATAATAAGACCACATTCTCCTCCAGATGAAATCATTGAGCAGCAGGTAGACGAGGGCATGCTATCTCCTGACCTGAGAGAGAAGATCAGCTTTGTCCTCCTGAGGAAGCACAGGCACCAGACCAAAAAGCCCATCCACCGCTCTCTGGCTGACATGGGCAAGGCCAGCGGTGGTGGTGCCCGTGAGTGTCCCTCTGCTCTCTGGTCAAGTATGGCCGTCAGTAGCTTGAGACACATTATAGTACTTCCTAAATGTTACATTTGTATTCTACTTATATACATTAAAACATCAAATTGTATGCCCACTGCCCAGGCTGTCTTACACTTTCATTAATTGCAATTGACCACACATCTTTTCATGCAATAATCTCAGTTTTATTCAATTCAATTCAACAAACGTTATTTATCCCCAAGGGGAAATTATAATCTTGTTCAGCTGTCTTCTTTACTTGTATTCCCTCCTCAGCCCGTAGTCCAGGTGCAGCAGCCGCATTCAACCGCTCCACAGAAGACCTCCGCATGAAATCACAGCCAGGAGGCTATGGTCGTCTGCGTGAGTCTGCCTGCTCCTCTGTCTCTCTCTGTACCTCTCTCTCGGTACATCTCTTTCAATTCAATTCAATTCAAAGGACTTTATTGGCATGGGAAATATATGTTGACACTGCCAAAGCAAATGGAGTAGATCAAATGCAAAAGTGAAATAAACAAAAAAATGAACAGTAAACATTACACTCGCAGGAGTTCCAAAAGAATAAAGACTTTACAAATGTCATATTGTGTGTAGAGACGGATCAAGGCGCAGCGTGCTCTGAGTTCCACATCTTTATTTTTGTGAAACTTACAAAAACAAAAGGAAACAAACTAACTCAAAAACAAGATCCCACAAAACACAGTTGGGAAATGGCTGCCTATATATGATCCCCAATCAGAGACAACGATAAACAGCTGCCTCTGATTGGGAACCATACCAGGCCAACATAGATATAAACACACTAGATCATCCACCCTAGTCACACCCCGACCTAACCAAAATAGAGAATTAAAGGCTCATATGACACATATTATGCAACGATGTGTCGTAACGATGTGCAAATGGTTAAAGTATAAAAGGGAAAATAAATCAACATAAATATGGGTTGCATTTACAATGGTGTATGTTCTTCACTGGTTGACCTTTTCTTGTGGCAACAGGTCACAAATCTTGCTGTTGTAATTGCACACTGTGGTAGTTCACCCAGTAGATATGGGAGTTTATCAAAATCGGGTTTGTTTTTGAATTCTCTCTCTCAATTCAATTCAATTCAAGGGATTTTATTGGCATGGGGAACATATGTTAACATTGCCAAAACAAGTGAGGTAGATAATATACAAAAGTGAAATAAACACTAAAAATGAACAGTAAACATTTAACATACAGAAGTTTCAAAAGAATAAAGACATTACAAATGTCATATTATGTATATATACAGTGTTGTATCGATGTACAAATAGTGAAAGTGCTAAAGGGAAAATAAATAAGCATAAATATGGGTCGTATTTACAATGGGGTTTGTTCTTCACTGGTTGACCTTTTCTTGTGGCAACAGGTCACAAATCTTGCTGCGGTGATGGCACACTGTGGTATTTCACCCAGTAAATAAGGGAGTTTATCAAAATCATGTTTGTTTTCGAATTCTTTGTGGATCTGTGTAATCTGAGGGAAATATGTGTCTCTAATACTGTCATACATTTGGCAGGAGGTTAGGAAGTACAGCTCAGTTCCCACCTCATTTTGTGGGCAGTGTGCACATAGCATGTCTTCTCTTGAGAGCCAGGTCTGCCTGCTGCAGCCTTTCTCAATAGCAAGGCTATGCACACTGAGTCTGTACATAGTCAAAGCTTTCCTTAAGTTGTGGTCAGTCACGGTGGTCAGGTATTCTGCCACTGTGTACTCTCTGTTTAGGGCCAAATAGCATTCTAGTTTGCTCTGTTTTTTTGTTAATTCTTTCCAATGTATCAAGTAATTATCTTTTTGTTTTCTCATGATTTGGTTGGGTCTAATTGTGTTGCTGTCCTGAGACTCTGTGGGCTGTGTTCGTGTTTGTGAACAGAGCCCCAGGACCAGCTTGCTTAGGGGACTCTTCTCCAGTTTCATCTCTCTGTAGGTGATGGCTTTGTTATTGAAGGTTTGGGAATCGCTTCCTTTTAGGTGGTTGAAGAATTTAACAGCTCTTTTCTGGATTTTGATAATTAGCGGGTATCAGCCTAGTTCTGCTCTGCATGCATTATTTGGTGTTCAACGTTGCACACAGAAGATATTTTTGCAGAAGAGTCTCAATTTGGTGTTTGTCCCATTTTGTGATTTCTTGGTTGGTGATTGGACCCCAGACCTCACAACCATAAAGGGCAATGGGTTCTATAACTGATTCAAGTATTTTTAGCCAGATCCTAATTGGTATGTTGAATTTTATGTTACTTTTGATGGCATAGAATGCCCTTCTTGCATTGTCTCTCAGATCGTTCACAGCTTTGTGGAAGTTACCTGTGGTGCTGATGTTTAGGCCAAGGTATGTATAGTTTTTTGTGTGCTCTAGGGCAACGGTGGAATTTCTAGATGGAATTTGTATTTGTGGTCCTGGGAACTGGACCTTTTTGGAACACCATTATTTTGGTCTTACTGATATTTACTGTCAGGGCCCAGGTCTGGCAGAATCTGTGCATAATATCTAGGTGTTGCTGTAGGCCCTCCTTGGTTGGTGACAGAAGCACCAGATCATCAGCAAACAGTAGACATTTGACTTCAGATTCTAGTAGGGTGAGGTCGTGTGCTGAAGAATTTTCTAGTGCCCTCGCCAATTAGTTAATATTTATGTTGAAGAGGGTGGGGCTTAAGCGGCATCCCTGTCTCAAAGTAGTGTGGTTTCTGCCTATTTTAACTGCACACTTGTTGTTTGTGTACATGGATTTTATAATGTCGTATGTTTTACCCGCAACATCACTTTCCATCAATTTGTATAGCAGACCCTCATGCCAAATTGAGTCAAAGGCTTTTTTTAAATCAACAAAGCATGAGAAGACTTTGCCTTTGTTTTGGTTTGTTTGTTTGTCAATTAGGGTGTGCAGGGTGAATACATGGTCCGTTGTACGGTAATTTGGTAAAAAGCTGAGGAAATGTACGAGTCTGCTGTTAATGATAATGCAGAGGATTTTTCCAAGATTGCTTTTGATGCATATCCCATGGTAGTTATTGGGGTCAAATCTGTCTCCACGTTTGTGGATTGGGGTGATCAGTCCTTGGTTCCAAATATTGGGGACGATGCCAGAGCTAAGGATGATGTTAAAGAGTTTTAGTATAGCCAAATGGAATTTGTTGTCTGTATATTTGATCATTTCATTGAGAATACCATCAACACCACAGGCCTTTTTGGGTTGGATGGTTTTTATTTGGTCGTGTAGCTCATTCAAGGTAATTGGAGAATCCAGTGGGTTCTGGTAGTCTTTATTTGATTCTAAGATATGTATTTGATCATGTATATGTTTTGCTCTTTGTTCTTTGTTATATAGCCAAAAGGATTGGAGAAGTGGTTTACCCATACATCTCCATTTTGGATAGATAAATCTTCCTGTTTTTGTTTTCTCTCTGCACCTCTCTCTCACTCTCTGTACCCCTCTCTCTCTCTCTCTGTACATCTCTCTCTCTCTGTGTACATCTCTCTCTCTCTCTCTCTCTCTCTCTCTCTCTCTCTCTCTCTGTACCTCTCTCTCTATACCTCTCTCTCTCTGTCCTCTCTCGCTCTCTCTCTCTGTCCTTTCTCTCTCTCTCTGTACATCTCTCTCTCTATACCTCTCTCTCTCTCTGTCCTCTCTCGCTCTCTCTCTCTCTCTCTGTCCTTTCTCTCTCTCTCTATACCTCTCTCTCTCTCTCTCTCTCTCTGTACATCTCTCTGTACCTCTCTCTTTCTGTACCTCTCTCTTTCTCTCTTTCTGTACCCCTCTCTCTCTGCCCTCTCTCTCTCTCTCTCTCTGTCCTCTCTCTTTACATCTCTCTTTCTCTCTCTCTCTGTACATCTCTCTCTCTCTCTATCTACCTCTCTCTCTGTACCTCTCTCTCTCTCTCTGTCCTTTCTCTCTCTCTCTCTCTCTCTCTCTGTACATCCCTCTCTCTCTCTGTACCTCTCTCACTCAATTAAATTGAATTAAATGAAATTAGCTTTATTGGCATGACGTAACAATGTACATATTGCAAAGCTTATTTTGGATATTTACAATATAAAAATGAGAATCAAAATTGTCAACGGGACAACAGTAACAACAATAAACAAGTGTCAAAATAGCCATACATTCAACAATAACAAAAGGATTCAATTGAATAAGTGTTTCAAATTTGGGGAAATGACACTCTCTAATTGTTTTATATTTTTTACATTTTGTCAGGAAATGCAGCTCCGTCTCAGGTTCTGCTGTTGTGCAGTGGTTGCACAGCCTTTCCTCTACAGGGAGCCAAGTTTTCCTGTGTCTACCCTTCTCAATGGCAAGGCTGTGCTCACTGAGCCTGTACTTTGTCAAGGTTTTTGGTTTTGATCAGTAACCATGGTCAAATATTTAGCCACAGTGTACTGTCGATTTAGGTCACTCTCTCTCTGTACCTCTCTCTCTCTCTCTCTCTCTCTCTCTATCTCCGAACCTCTTTTTCTCTCTCTGTACCTCTGTCTCTCTCCGTACCTCTCTCTCTCTCTGTTCCTCTCTCTCTCCCTCTGTACCTCTCTCATTCAATTCAATTCAATTCAATTCAATTCAAGGGCTTTATTGGCATGGGAAACATGTGTTAACATTGCCAAAGCAAGTGAGGTAGACAACATACAAAGTGAATATATAAAGTGAAAAACAACAAAAGGTCACTCTCTCTCATTCTCTCTCTGTACCTCTCTCTCTCTCTACCTCTCTCTCTCTGTGTACCTCTCTGTACCTCTAACATTGCCAAAGCAAGATAAGTTTATATCTCTATCTCTATGTATCTCTCACTGCTTTCATCATCTCTCTAGAGCCTGTTTGTCTCTCTTTCTCTCTTTCGTTCACTCTCTCTTCCTTTGACTTCTTTTATCACTTCTAAATATCCAAGTATTTCCCTGTCTTTTCAGAAGTGTTTAAAGCTCTAGAATACTAGACAATATATAATAATATGTACTATACTAGACAATATTTCATCGTCTTCATGGTATGAACTCATTTCATTTGAAGAAGAAAAAACTGAACAAAAAATTATTTGCACATTTTTCATTGATAATTAGAACCCTCTCCATATCCTAAGTAATTGTTTATATGTACTGTGTTGTTTTGCAGGTCATGCCCAAAGTAGGAGCATGAATGACATTTCAGACACTCCGAGCACAGACCAGGTGACCCACTAATACAACATTACAACTCATCAGGCTCAATTCAATCAAACATTGTCCTTGCACAGAGAAATGACTGGTTTTACTGAATTATTGTCATAATATAATGTACAGTGCCTTGCGAAAGTATTCGGCCCCCTTGAACTTTGCGACCTTTTGCCACATTTCAGGCTTCAAACATAAAGATATAAAACTGTATTTTTTTGTGAAGAATCAACAACAAGTGGGACACAATCATGAAGTGGAACAACATTTATTGGATATTTCAAACTTTTTTAACAAATCAAAAACGGAATAATTGGGCGTGCAAAATTATTCAGCCCCTTTACTTTCAGTGCAGCAAACTCTCTCCAGAAGTTCAGTGAGGATCTCTGAATGATCCAATGTTGACCTAAATGACTAATGATAATAAATACAATCCACCTGTGTGTAATCAAGTCTCCGTATAAATGCACCTGCACTGTGATAGTCTCAGAGGTCCATTAAAAGCGCAGAGAGCATCATGAAGAACAAGGAACACACCAGGCAGGTCCGAGATACTGTTGTGAAGAAGTTTAAGCCGGATTTGGATACAAAAAGATTTCCCAAGCTTTAAACATCCCAAGGAGCACTGTGCAAGCGATAATATTGAAATGGAAGGAGTATCAGACCACTGCAAATCTACCAAGACCTGGCCGTCCCTCTAAACTTTCAGCTCATACAAGATCAGAGATGCAGCCAAGAGGCCCATGATCACTCTGGATGAACTGCAGAGATCAACAGCTGAGGTGGGAGACTCTGTCCATAGGACAACAATCAGTCGTATATTGCACAAATCTGGCCTTTATGGAAGAGTGGCAAGAAGAAAGCCATTTCTTAAAGATATCCATAAAAAGTGTTGTTTAAAGTTTGCCGCAAGCCACCTGAGAGACACAACAAACATGTGGAAGAAGGTGCTCTGGTCAGATGAAACCAAAATTGAACTTTTTGGCAACAATGCAAAACGTTATGTTTGGCGTAAAAGCAACACACCCCATCACCCTGAACACCCCATCCCCACTGTCAAACATGGTGGTGGCAGCATCATGGTTTGGGCCTGCTTTTCTTCAGTAGGGACAGGGAAGATGGTTAAAATTGATGGGAAGATGGATGGAGCCAAATACAGGACCATTCTGGAAGAAAACCTGATGGAGTCTGCAAAAGACCTGAGACTGGGACGGAGATTTGTCTTCCAACAAGACAATGATCCAAAACATAAAGCAAAATCTACAATGGAATGGTTCAAAAATAAACATATCCAGGTGTTAGAATGGCCAAGTCAAAGTCCAGACCTGAATCCAATCGAGAATGTGTGAAAGAACTGAAAACTGCTGTTCACAAATGCTCTCCATCCAACCTCACTGAGCTCGAGCTGTTTTTCAAGGATGAATGGGAAAAAATTTCAGTCTCTTGATGTGCAAAACTGATAGAGACATACCCCAAGCGACTTACAGCTGTAATCGCAGAAAAAGGTGGCGCTACAAAGTATTAACTTAAGGGGGCTGAATAATTTTGCACGCCCAATTTTTCGGTTTTTGATTTGTTAAAAAAGTTTGAAATATCCAATAAATGTCGTTACACTTCATGATTGTGTCCCACTTGTTGTTGATTCTTCACAAAAATATACAGTTTTATATCTTTATGTTTGAAGCCTGAAATGTGGCAAAAGGTCGCAAAGTTCAAGGGGGCCGAATACTTTCGCAAGGCACTGTATATGTATTTCATGTAGGTTAATCTACATTAGTTACATTACTGAAAATGTCATTATCTCTAAGCAGGGATGATTTTAGTTTTCTGCAAAGCTGTTTGATTGAATTGCAACCAGAGTGTTTTTAATGCAGGAATGAATGTTTCTTATTTTGTAATAGCACAATGTGTTGAGTGTGTGTACTCCATGTGAACGCTATGATCCCTTATTGATGTCACTTGTTAAATCCACT